>NW_017671375.1:159575-186511 GCF_001879085.1 Nicotiana attenuata | reverse complement strand
GCATAGCCTGTCTTGGTTCAACCGTAGTTGAACTTTTTGGCGAAGGCGCATAGCCTGAGTCCCGGTTCAACCGTAGTTGAACTTTTCGGCGAAGGCGCATAACCTGTCTTGGTTCAACCGTGGTTGAACTTTTTGGCGAAGGCGCATAGCCTGTCTTGGTTCAACCGTAGTTGAACTTTTTGGTGAAGGCGCATAACCTGTCTTGGTTCAACCGTAGTTGAACTTTTTTGGCGAAGGCGCATAGCCTGTCTTGGTTCAACCGTAGTTGAACTTTTTGGTGAAGGCGCATAGCCTGAGTCCCGGTTCAACCGTAGTTGAACTTTTTTGGCGAAGGCGCATAGCCTGTCTTGGTTCAACCGTAGTTGAACTTTTTGGTGAAGGCGCATAGCCTGTCTTGGTTCAACCGTAGTTGAACTTTTGGTGAAGGCGCATAGCCTGTCTTGGTTCAACCGTAGTTGAACTTTTTGGTGGAGGCGCATAGCCTGTCTTGGTTCAACCGTAGTCGAACTTACTGGCGAAGGCGCATGGCCTGAATCCTAGTTCAACTGTTGTTGAACTTTGTCGATCTTGATGGCGAAGGCTCATGGCCTGAGTCCCAGTTCAACTGCTGTTGAACTTTGTCGATCTTTGATGACGAAGGCTCATGGCCTGAGTCCCAGTTCAACTGTTGTTGAACTTTGTCGATCTTGATGACGAAGGCTCATGGCCTGAGTCCCATATTGTGGGTATTGAGTGCTAAAGCTCGGTTTGGATTCGAGACCTTGAGCGGCTCATCCGTTGTCTTCCCAACCAGGGTTTACAGGCTGTCTTGAGGCGATTCGAGATTCGACATTCCTCCGTGCTGGTTTCCGGCTGGAGCCCTTATCAGGGATGTGGGAGATCTCTTACGAAGATTCTCCCCAAAAGAGAGGGGGGATGGCTTCTTCTTCTTGTTTGCACCATCCGGTAGATGAGAGACAGGGGAACTGGATCTCGATTCGAGATCTTCGAGTTCCATCGGCCTGATATGCCGCTTTGGCTTGTTTATGCGGGGCTGTTCTTCCTTTTCCGGCGTTTCTTTCCTTTTGGTCCATGGAAGAACTACGCGATTTTGCTATGAAATCCCCACAGACGACGCCAAATTGTTTGCTCAAAAGTTATTACATATCTTATGAGTATAAAACAATACAAATGAATCACGGGAAAATCATAGCAAATCGTAATAATCCGTTGGACCAAATGAAATAAACGAAAATAAGTACTCAGGATTAGGGGGAGAAACATTAAAAGCCTTTATTGATAATATTGGTTTGGTCTGCCTCTCCATGAAGAGGTTCAGAGCCTTACAATGGTGTTTTCACTTCCCATAAGATGGGTATGTTTTTCTCTTCTCTCTCTCTCTTGTTCATAGTGGTGAAGAAGCAGCCCCCTTTCTAGGGCTTCCACTCTTAGTATTTATAGATGTGAGCTNCTTCTTCTTTGCCTTAGTTTGTTCTTTATCTTAATCGTTGTCTTTGCTTTGCAGTCTTATTTGTTGGAGGTGGAGAGCATCCGTCGAGCCAAAGTCCGCTCGGGGATATTTTTGCGGGCGCTGGAGAAGTATCGCCGCTACCGGGATCAGTGCCGAGAGTTGCGCTTGCGCTTGAGGAATGATCCCCGTAGCCGGGCCTTGGTCGAGGAACTGGCGAGGCGGGAGCTTCAGATGTAGCAAACACTTGGCAGAACGAGTGCTCTCGAGGAGCAGCTCCGCCGGAAGGATGAGGAGCTCGAGGCGGTAAAGAGAGCCGCAGCTGAGTGTGAGCGCCAGGGCCAGGCTATGGCGGCGGAGGCCGCTGCGGCATGGGGCGGGAAAGTGACTGCATTAGAGGGTGAAGTCGCGGTATTGAAGCTTCAGGTGAGGGATGCCTCGTCGAGGGCTGGGGCGTTATCGGAAGCTATCCGCGTGCACGAGTCCCAACGGGCGTTGGAGAGAGCTACTGCGGCCTTTAGAGAAGAGAGTCTCGAGGAGCGGATCGGTGTCTTTGAGCAGGACGTCCAAGTCATGGCGGACCGGATCACAGCCTTAGAAGAAGAGAATCAGCGCCTACGGGACCAAGCCGCTTCTTCCAGCCAGGCTCGCGAACTTTGGATCTTTGCCAAGGCCCAACGTGATGTATATAAGAATTTGTGGGAGGCCGGCATCGTGACCGAAGCTGCTTTCGAGGGAGCGCGTCAAAAGGCTCGTGAGGCCCGTACCGACTGTGGTTTTGACGCGGCGACGCCAGAGGCTGACGCTGGTGCAGATGGAGGCGCGGATGGCGCCGAGTAAAAAGATATGCACTTTTTCTTGTTTTTTATTCTCTTTCCTTGTATTGATCGGCCTTGGCCGGGTGTAAGCGGGGAAGACCCGCAATTAACTTTGTAGATAAATGAGATCTCCTTTCCGTTATTTGCCTTGTGTCTGTTTTGTATTCTCCTCTTTTTCCCCCTTAGATTTTTCTTTGCATGCGCTCGAAGGGGTGATTTGCCTTCGAGTTCGACTTTGGTAGGCATGTTAGTTTTTAATTGTTGACGACTCTTCTTCTTCGACTCGGGATGAGCGAGTCGGAGCCATTGCTTGGCGATAGCGGCACTTAGCATTAGTCCCAGTTCGGGCGCGGTCGAACTGTCGGCCGTTATGACAGAAACGCGGCCTTGTAGTTTGACCGGGGCCGGACTTTACGTGTCCCCAATCTTGATGGCCTTAGCCATGTAGGCGACTTCGACTGTCGTCGAGTCGTTTACTCACCGTAGTCGAATCTAGGTCGACCGTTGGCAGCGGTGGCCTTAGCCATAATACAATTGATGGCCTTAGCCATGTAGGCGACTTCAACTGTCGTCGAGTCGTTTACTCACCGTAGTCGAATCTAGGTCGACCGTTCACGGTGATGGCCTTAGTTTTTCAACTTGGTGCGGGCGAGTCTTAGCCGTTATTTGGCGATAGCGGCGCTTAGCCTTAGTCCCAGTTCGGACGCGGTCGAACTACCGGTCGTGATGGTAAAAAATGCGGCCTCGTAGTTTGACCGGGGCCGAACTTTACGTGGCCCGACTCTTAATTCGAGTTGGGAGAACTTACTTGAATGGCGAGGGTGCCTATCCTGCGCTTCGATTTGTTGGAGGTCGGGCTTTGCTTTCACAGATGAAGGCGTTTGGCCTGAGTCTCGGTTCAACTGTGGTTGAACTTGCTAAAGTTGAGTACGAAGGCGTCCATCCTTGTAGTTCGAGCGAGGTCGAGCTCGTTGGATTTAATGGCGAAGGCACATAGCCTGAGTCTTGGTTCNGAACATGTAGTTCAAACACTTGAAAGTATAAAGTCAATTGTATATGCAATCAGTTTTTGATATCTTGTATGTCTAGCATGACATGAAAACTTGATATGCATCTAAAGTCTATTATATGGCTTATATAACTTAACAATCCCTGAAGGCTTTAAATTTCTTAAAGCATATAGAATTCATGGTCATGAAGTACTACATCCTCAATGCAATTTGTGCACAAATGTATCTTGTTATAACTATATGCATGATAATATGATAGCAAGAGTTTTCACCTCTATGTGAAGATATTGAACTGACGATTCCAACAAGATCATATGAAGACAATTCATCTCTATCAAGAATGATGATTTCAAGGTGCAATATATTCATTCAAGTTAATATGGCTGATTTGTTTATCAAATATCTACCAAAGATCTTTTGAAGATGGTGCACAAGATTGGAATGCAAATGCTTAAGGATGTGAAGTGATGCTCTCATGAGGGGGAGTTAATAAACGTTGTACTCTTTTTCCCTTACAAGGTTTTGTCCCACTGGGTTTTCCTTGCAAGGTTTTTAACGAGGCAACCAAAAGGTGTATTATTAGATATGTGTACTCTTTTTCCTTCTCTAGAATTTTTTTCCCACTGGGTTTTATTTTTGTTAAGGTTTTAACGAGGCACATTATCTGTTGAATAGACATTCAAGGGGGAGTGTTATAAATAGAATTTTATTTATGGTGAATGTCTATATTTAGAGAGATTTTAGGGTTTATTACTTGGTGGCTAAGTCACCCTCTCCCTATAAATAGAGGGTTCTATTCCATTATAATTCATCTCAATATCAATAAGAATTCTCCCTCTTTACTTTTCTCTGCAATACTCTTGTTCTTCATTTATTGTTTTATAACAGATTATCTAAATTAGCATACTTATTTATTTTTCTGGTCTCTTCCTCATGGGGAAGGTTACAATCTTCCAATCATTTTTTTTCATCTTGCATTTTATTGACTTCGGGACATTCTGGTTGCTCCTGTGAAGAGGTTTGTGATTGTAGCCTATGATTGCAAGATCTCAGGGTGTGCCCTATCCTTACACAGTCTTTGCACAAGATTCCTTCCCCCTCATAGACTATTAACTATTTATGGTCACTAATAGTAACTGATGTTTCCACCGGTATTTCGAGCGGTACTTGAATACATATACAGGCATATCTCCCTCTCAAGGTTGATGTGCTCGTGTCTAATTTGAGTAATGTGCCTAATTTCCTACCCATTATCAAGGATTTATTTATCATAAAACTCAGTAGGCAATTGTGGTAGGCGAATCCATATAGTAGTGAAGGTTAGAGTTGTCTCTTGTGGGACAAATTTATTTACGACCAAAGACTTTGATGATAAGGGAGAAGCTTCATGGGTGGTACATGCGATTCTTATCATCCTGAGAAAGTATGATAGGGCCAAGGTTCTCTTTCCCTTTGTCCTTGATATTGTTTGTGCTGGGATCACTCTCATAGTATTGGGATTGGTTCGTGTCATTTCTGTTGAGAAACATTTCCTTGTAGGAATGATATTGTTTGCTCAAAAGTTATCACATATCTTATGAGTATAAAACAATATAAATAAATCACGAGAAAATCATAGCAAATCGTAATAATCCATTGGACCAAGCGAAGAACATGGAAACAAGTACTCAAGGTTAGGGGAAGAAACATTAAAAGCCTTTATTGATAATATTGGTTTGGTCTGCCTCTCCATGAAGAGGTTCAGAGCCTTACAATGGTGTTTTCGCTTCCCATAAGATGGGTATATTTTTCTCTTCTCTCTCTTTCTTGTCAATAGTGGTGAAGAAGCAGCCCCTTTTCTAGGGCTTCCACTCTTAGTATTTATAGATGTGAGCTTCATGAGCTGGCAATAAATGACCGTGGCCACGCTGAGGTTCCGTCCCCATGGGGGAATGAATGGGCCGTGCCCTCGTAGATTAAATCAGACAAGAGTCGAATCCTGTTATGAATAAGTGGCCATACCACTTATTAATCATGGATTAGCTCAAGACGAGATTAACTTCGTTAATTACCGTGAGATCGGATTTTGACCCATACAGTTAGTCCCTCCACTTATTGAGGTCGTGTTTCGGCCGAGCTCGATGAGCGGACTTCATCGATTGTGATTCGAAAAAACTCGAATAAGGGGGTCGACTTATTGACGGCGGTGGCCTTAGCCGTTTACACGTTGGAGATGGCCGTAGCCTTTCATATATTGGAGAGCCTTTCATACATTAGAGATGGCCGTAGCCTTTCATATATTGGGGATGGCCGTAGCCTTTCATACAATGGCGATGGCCGTAGCCTTTCATATATTGGAGATGGCCGTAGCCTTTTATATAATGGCGATGGCCGTGGAGAATGAGTATGCGCCGGGTACGTATTTGGTCACGTCCAGAATTTTGAAGGCGTACGGCGCATTCTTTCAGCGTTCGCAGGCCGTTGCGATTATTCTGACGGCGGGACGTTGGCGGATGGCTGAGAAGCCGCTTCGCGGAGCTTGTCATAATGACGCATGCTTCGGCAGGACCGAACCGTTTTACGGTTGGTCGTGCAGTTAATGACGGCTATTGGGTTTCGCGAAAGCCATTTAGGTTGCCTATAAAGGTGGGTTGAGGCATTCATTTCTCATATCTTCATTGTTCATCTGAGAGAGATTCTGAGGAAACTTTTTCGTTCTGCTAATTCATCTTCTCCTTTCTTTCCTTTGATTGTGATAACCTTTGTCTTGCCCACCGAATTCTANGTGCTGAAGCTCGGTTTGGATTCGAGACCTTGAGCGGCTCATCCGTTGTCTTCCCAACCAGGGTTTATAGGCTGTCTTGAGGCGATTCTCGATTCGAGATTCCTCCGTGCTGGTTTCCGGCTGGAGCCCTTATCAGGGATGTGGGAGATCTCTTACGAAGATTCTCCCCAAAAGAGAGGGGGGATGGCTTCTTCTTCTTGTTTGCACCATCCGATAGATGAGAGACAGAGGAACTGGATCTCGATTCGAGATCTTCGAGTTCCATCGGCCTGATATGTCGTTTTGGCTTGTTTATGCGGGGCTGCTTCTTCTTGTTTGCACCATCCGATAGATGAGAGACAGAGGAACTCGAAGATCTCGATTCGAGATCTTCGAGTTCCATCGGCCTGATATGCCGCTTTGGCTTGTTTAAGCTGGGTTGTTCTTCCTTTTCCGGCGTTTCTTTCCTTTTGGTCCATGGAAGAACTACGCGATTTTGCTATGAAATCCCCACAGACGGCGCCAAATTGTTTGCTCAAAAGTTATCATGTGCTTTATGAGTGCAAAACAATACAAATAAGTTACGGAAAAATCATAGCAAATCGTAATAATCCATTGGACCAAGCGAAGAACATGAAAATAAGCACTCAAGGTTAGGAGAAGAAATCTTAACAACTTTTATTGATAATATTGGTTTGGTCTGCCTCTCCATGAAGAGGTTCAGAGCCTTACAATGGTGTTTTCTCTTCCCATAAGATGGGTATATTTTTCTCTTCTCAATAGTGGTGAAGAAGCCGCCCCCTTTCTAGGGCTTCCACTCTTAGTATTTATAGATGTGAGCTTCGTGAGCTGGCAATAAATGGCCGTGGCCACGCTGAGGTTCCGTCCCCATGGGGGAATGAATGGGCTGTGCCCTCGTAGATTAAATCAGACAAGAGTTGAATCCTGTTATGAATAAGTGGCCATACCACTTATTAATTATGGATTAGCTCAAGACGAAATTAACTCCGTTAATTACCGTGAGATCGAATTTTGACCCATACATTAGTATTTTATAGAATTAAATCGATGGGTCATGACTCAAAACTTTACGACCGGAAAAGATGCCTAGTGGGCAAATTCACTAGAAGAATCTTATATCTTATATGGAGAGACAATTAAGCATTTATAACAATGAATAAGGTGATGCGCTTACAAATCAAACAACCTACTAATATAAGTTAGACAGAATATATTAACGGTTCAAGTATCATGTTGAACGCATAAACATATTTCTTATATCCAAAACTAAAATAGATCTGCTTAGTGCGCGACGATGAAATTAACATATGAATCTGTAAAATGTAAAAGCGAAGGGTGAGTGTATGTGTATACCTAGGGGATCCAGGATTTAGATTCTATGGATTCAATTTTTAAGATTTTAGCATTGAACTTATTGTATTTTTAAAGTTATTGGTTCAGATCTATTATTGTTTCAAATTTAATAAATTTTTACACATAAAATTATGCTCCGCATCGAAAGTACTGGGGTTCAGATGAACTCGGCAGCCAAACTCTACATCCGCCCCTGAGTGTATATATGCATTGAATAAACGTCTTCTCGTAACTGTTAGGATGCGAGTTTTATAAAGAAAGAATTACAAGAAAATACACATGACTTCACATGATAACAAAAAATGGCCCATGTTTTTAAGTTTTACCCGACCTAGCTCATATTGTACATATTTTGAAAGCACTAGCAAATTCAAAATCTGTATTCTTACAATGATTGCTTCTAAAAGCTATAGAGTTAAATTTGTGTTCTCACAACTAGGGGTGTTCATAAAACCCCGAAAAACCGAACCAAACCAAACCGACCAAAAAAACTGATACTTTTTGGTTTGATTTGGTTTTGGTTTTGAATTTTAAAAACCGATCAAATTTGGTTTGGTTTTGGTTTTAATCAGAAAAAAATCGAAAAAACCCGAGCCAAACCGACTATAGGAGTAGCTATTTCAAATTTATTATTACACCTATATATATGTATATTTTTATACAAAGTTTCAAATTTTGTATGGTAAATGTTAATAGTTTGCACTTTTGGTATAGTTCTTTACCGTTACATTCTAGTTTGATTGGTAGTTTTCTTTTGTTTAGTGTAAGAATCCATTTCGTATTAAAAATAATATATTTTTCGTTGAGTCCTTAAATTATTCATCACTATTTGATTCAATTATCATCAATATATCTTGGTAAATAATAGATTTCTCAAAGGGCAATTGATTTGATAGTGTTACGTTGAAAATGTGGTCGCTGAATATGTATTTGGTAGTGTTTGTTCTATATTTAAGAAAAAAACCGACAAATGCCGAAAAATCGACAAAACACGACATAAATCGAATCGAGAAAAAACCGACTTAATTGGTTTGGTTTGGTTCTAATATTTGAAAAACTGACTTACTTGGTTTGGTTTCTTTTTAGAGAAAACCCGACCCAAACCAAACTATGAACACCCCTACTCACAGCCATTGCTTTCACTCTCTCTTCTTCTCACATCTTCTACATATGCTTCAAGGGGCCGTGTATTTTCTGCTTCTCCCCCTGTGTCACCTGGTTGCAATGTAAGAAAACTGAAGAGTAGAAGTCCACCATTGAAGGCCATTCAAAGCTTTGCTTTCGAAAATAAGATTTTTTGAGTTAGTTGTTCGGATTGGGTTTTGATCCAATTGATTGAAAATATCAAAAGGGGTTCAAAATTTAAATCTGCAGTGATTTGAAGTAGATTTGGACAAGATTTGAGTTAAATTTCACAAAAGACGCAAGGAAAAAGACGAAGTCAATTTTTTGTATAATTATGTATAATCTTGTATAATAGTGTATATGAGTGTATAAACCCATCTTATACACTATTATTCACTTTTATACATCTTTATACAAGCGTCTGTAGACGAACTTCTTCCACGATTTTCAGTTGCAATTCTTGTTCAAAACCAGTCCAAATCTCCATTAAATGACTTCAAATTTTATATACAACCTCCTTATACTATTTCTAACAAGTCTAAATAACACCCACTTCAAATTTTTCATAAAATCAAATTCCGAATTTAAACTCACATATTTAAGCTTGTTAAAAATCTAATTTTCACTACACAAATGAATTTAATTTGTTGAACTAATATTTGAGTCACAGTTACTGATTCAAAAATTAACTTAAAAGCTTGAGCAATCTTTTTTTAAATTAAATAGTAATTTCGAAAATCTATTAGAGTTGAATGTTGAATATTAGCCTATTATTTTTAGACTAGTTGGTTATAAATTGAAATATGGACGATAAAATTGAAAAGCAGTGAACCCAGTTATTCTTATGTGAAATTTTACTTTTATAAACTAAAGCACATGCTTTGCAATGACTTATCTGACAACTGGTGATTAACTAATTATATATAATATACTCTTGCAAAACTTAATCATACGACAGTTTGGCCGAGTGGTCTAAGGCGCCAGATTTAGGCTCTGGTCCGAAAGGGCGTGGGTTCAAATCCCACAGCTGTCATTTTGTGTTTGGTCTTTTCTTTTTCTTTATATCTTGGCAGTACTTCTCAAGACGTGGACACAGATTATGCTTTTGCACAATTTTCATTCTTTTCTTCTCCCAAGTTTTACACCCAAAAACCTTTCAGTGCATATATGTATTTATTTTCAAGAAAGGAAAGCTGTATTCTCAAACCTATTAAATAGTAAAAATTAAAGGTTATGTTAGGTTATTTATCTCTTATATGAGAGAACTTTAAGGTACAATAGGGTTAAATTTGCCTTCAAATTAACTGAGAGGTTCCCATCAAAGATGTAATAACCCTTCTTTTACCTTGCTACATCAATTCCTTAATGGAAGTAGGAAGCAAAATGAGAGATGGAAGCACGGCTAGTTCTTTCCCTATTTTTGTTCCTTGGGTTTATACAAAACACCGCCTAGATTTTATCAATTGGAGCGGAAATAGTCTAGCTTTAAGAAGCCAAATACTTGAGTTTTTCCTATCCTCATTTCTTACTTTAAGTAAAGTGCCTTTTCTATGAGTTGCTTTTGAGAAAGCAAAGTAAGAAGCTAGAGTAGGTTTTTCATGGCTGATGAGTAATGACAGACGACAATTAGTTAATTAAAAAGAAATCAAAACCATTGGATTATTAGATTATGTTAGTAGTCAATATTCATTCAATGGGAAGTTCCTTTCAGGAAAGTTTAGTTCGATAAAAGGTGATCACTGTTAAAAGATACACTACTCCTCTTTATGCAACAACCACCAGCTTCTACATTCTCCTTTGAAAAAAAATTATACATCTGTAAAATCTGTTAGAATATCATCCTTCTAGCTTAATAAACGAAATGTAAGAAAGGATGATGAATAATTTAATTGCAAAATAATTAAATAATCCTTGGCATATACCGTTAGTAGTTATGAGTGGTGACTAGTGAGAGCAACAATAATGATGACATTTAAACCTATAGGGTATGTTTGGTAGGAAGGAAATTGTTTTTCATGGAAAATGTTTTCCTAGAAAATGTTTTCATGGAAAATGAGTGGTTTTATCACTTATTTTCCCTTGTTTGGTTGGTGAGTGGAAAATATTTTCTAGTGTTTGGTTAGAGAGCAGAAAATATTTTTTATGCTACTTTCCTCACCCCCTTCCCCCAAGTCCCCATGTTTCCTTGCTCTCCCTCCTCCTTCTCCTCCTCCTAACCCCCCCCCCCCCCCCCAAATACCCAACGTTTTCAGGATTCTATTTTCTTCAATAATTTAATTATTCTTCTACAAATTCATACAAACCCAAAGGAACTAATGTGCTTGTCACGACCCGAAATTCCCACCCTCGGGAGTCGTGATGGCGCTTAAGAGCTAGGCAAGCCAAACCTTAATTACCTTTTTCATTAACACATCCTCTTTTAACAAATATCAGCAATCGCATGCAAACGATGGAATTTAATAATTAAGCGGAAGTCTTAAATTAAAGAAATTGAATAAAAATGCGGAAATACAACATATGCCTCTACCCAAGAACTGGTGTCACAGTGTCACAGACTATCCAAGATTTACTACATACAAGGTCTGAAGAAAAATACAATAAACTGTTTCTGAACAAAAGAGAATGAAACAGTGAACGAAAATAGAGGGAAACGCCAGGGCCCGCGAATGCCTGCAGGTCTACCTTGGGTCTCCGAGTGGACTGAAGGAAGCCCTCCAACTACTGATGATGTCCAATACCTGGATCTGTGCAAAAGAGCACAGAGTGTAGTATCAGCACAACCGACCCCATGTGCTGGTAAGTGCCCAGCCTAACCTCGGCGAAGTAGTGACGAGGCTAGGACCGGACTACTAATTAAACCTGTGCAGTTATATAATATACATCGGAAGGTAAAGCAGGAATAAACAAGTAAAGATGGGAGGGGGAAACATGCTGCGGGGGTATACCAATATTAACAGTAAATCCAGAGTAACGCTCTAAGGGCAGCTTAGAATTTACAGCGAACAAAAGAAACTAATATCCAAAATAAACATACTTATATCAATAATTGTTGCGGCGCGCAACCCGATCCCAATATATAACAACACTGTTGCTGCGTGCAACCCGATCCATATCATTTAGCATTGTTGTGGCGTGCAACCCGATCCACAAATATCATTGTTGCGGCGTGCAACCCGATCCACATATAATATTGTTGCGGCGTGCAACCCGACCCACATATAGTATTGTTGCGGCGTGCAACCCGACCCACATATAGTATTGTTGCGGCGTGCAACCCGATCCATATCATTTGGCATTGTTGCGGCGTGCAACCCGATCCACATATAATATTGTTGCGGCGTGCAACCCGACCCACATATAGTATTGTTGCGGCGTGCAACCCGACCCACATATAGTATTGTTGCGGCATGCAACCCGATCCATATCATTTAGCATTGTTGCGGCGTGCAACCCGATCCATATCATTTAGCATTGTTGCGGCGCGCAACCCGATCCACAAATATCATTGTTACGGCGTGTAACCCGATCCACATATAATATTAACAACAACCATAACAAGAGTCCTGACAAGGAATCAATAAGGTCTACACTATCCCGACAATGAATTCGACAGCATAGGTAATTACGTCCCGACTAGGGAGAAACAGCTATAACCAAACTTGTTACAAAACCTAACTACCTCAACTATAACCAAACATGTTACAACACCTAACTACCTCAACTATAACCAAACATGTTACAACACCTAACTACCTCAACTATAACCAAACTTGTTACAACACCTAACCACCTCTGCTATAACCATAATACTTACCCAACACAAAGAATCATCAACCTAAACATCCGTATCAATTAAGAACACAAAGCAAGGGAACCACAACTCAACAATAGCCCGGCAAAGGGGCAACATAATGATCTCTTCTTTTTCTCACTTTTACTCCACAATTCACTTCACAACTCGAGCCAATGCTCCTCGAAGTTCATAGATCCCAATTTCTTTCACATGCTCTTTATATCATATAGAAGTCATCAATTAAGCATGGGAGATACAACAAAATCAAATATTCGCAATATAAAGACTCACGGTCATGCTAGACACCAATGTATAGATACTCGTCACCATGCCTATACATCGCACTCGACATTTAGCAAGCAAATAAGACTCAACACCTATTCCCTCAAGCTAAGGTTAGATCAAACACTTACCTCAAACTTCCACGGCCAAGTCAATCCACAACAACCGCTTTCCCTCTCGAATTCGGCTCCAAATCAATCAAATCTATACAATAATGACTTCATAACATCAATATAGGCTAAACAAATCAAACCCAATGCCTAATTATAGCTTTTCCATCATTCTTCCCAAATTCCAAAAATCGACCCCGGGCCCGCTTGGTCAACATACGAGGTACGGACCAAATTCATATCACCCATTCCCCCACGGGCCCGAATATATAATTTGTTTCCAAATTCGACCCCAAAACGAGGTCTAAATCAAGAAAAAGTAAAAATCCCTAACTCTACCCATTTCCCCCAATTTCTACCCTAAATTACATGTTCTAGGCCTAGGAATTCAATAGATGTTGATGGAAAATGAAGAAAACGAGTTAAAAATTACTAACCCAAGAGTTAATGGTGAAAGGATGCTTCAATGGACGCCTAAGGACCTTGGAGAAGAAAGAGTTTGAGAAGTGTTATGAAAATCCCGTTTGCATTCTATTTTGAAGAATTGAAATAACTGGAAGAATTTGTTCATCGTGATCGCGGGAAGGAGATTGCGATCGCATAGGGTAAGTCCTGTTGTGCACTGCGATCGCGTACATAAGGTTGCGATCGCATAGAGTAGAGTTTCTGAGCACTGCGACCGCGGACAATAACACGCGATCGCATAGAAGGAAAATAATGAAAGTTGGCTTTATACATCGCGATCGCGGAGAGGAGAATGCGATCGCATAGAAGGATTTGTGAACCCCTGAAGTTTGCTCTATGCGATCGCGGCCCCTCTTATGCGATCGCATAGAGGAAAGCACTGGACAGCCAACAGCAGTCATTTCTGCAACATTTTTTAGGCTAAAACTATCCCGAAACACATCCGAATCACACCCGAGCCCTCGGGGCTCCTAACCAATCACGTGAACTAACTCAACAACATTCTACGAACTTAACCGTGCGATCAAATTGCCAAAATAACATCAAAAATAACGAATCAAACCTCAAAATCATAAGTTTTTCCTCAAACTTCATTAACTTTCAAACTTAGAACTTATAGCCCGAAACACGTCAAACGACGTCCAATTTCAACCAAACTTTACAGAAATATCTTAAATTACATATAAGACCTGTACCGGGCGCCGGAACCAAAATACGGGCCCGATACCAACACGTTCTAATCGATTTTCATTACAATTTTTCCTTAACAATTTCAGAAAAATAATTTTACTCAAAAATTCATTTCTCGGGCTTGGGACCTTGGAATTCGATTCCGGACATACGCCCAAATCCCATATTTTCCTACGGACCCTCCGGGACCGTCAAATCACGGGTCCGGGTCCGTTTACCCAAAATATTGACCGAAGTCAAATTTATTCATTTTAACATCAAAATTTAGCATTTTTCACAGAATTTCATATTTAAGCTTTCCGTCTACGCGTCCGGACTGAACACGCAAATCGAGGCGACCAAAAATGAGGTTTTCAAGGCCTCGGAAGCACGAAATGGATAAGAATATAGGTGATGACCCTTTGGGTCGTCACAGTGCTGCTTTACTTTTTTAAGCAAAACAGCGTTGAAATTTATGCTCCATAGCTTTAAAGAAAATACACTTTTTTTGTTGAAAAAGAAAGTACTCTTTATAGAACATGAAATAAAGTAATTATTTTATTGAACTAGAAGAAAATACTTTTTATACATCATGAAAAGAAAATACTTATTTTGTTGAAATGAAAAAAATATTTTTTTCTGCATCATGAAAAGAAAATACTTTTTTTGTTCAAATGAAAGAAATAATTTTTTCTACAACATGAAAAGAAAATACTCATTTTGTTGAAATGAATGTAAATAGTTCTTCTAAATCATGAAAAGAAAGTATTTTTTTATTAAAATGAAAAAAAAACTTTTTTATATCTTGAAAATAAAATACTCATTTGTTGAAATAAAAAAAATCTATCTATAACATAAAAAGAAAATATTTTACAGGAACAAATGAGATACTATAGACATGATGCAACATTGTTTGAAAATGAAAGAACTCTGGAAAAGGAACTGGAGAAGTGGTTATTGGTAGAAGAAAGTATTTATAAACAGAAGTCAAGAATACAATGGCTGCAATTAGGAGACTCAAATACAGTTTACTTTTTTGCGAATGTTAAAAATAGAGTTGCCCGTAATCAGATTAAGAAACTGATGAACTCTTTCTGGTCATTGAACTCAGACTGAAGCTGAAATTAAAGAGGAGATCCAAAGATTCCACAAAAGATTACTTGGGACAGCTACATCACAACTACATACTATTAGTCCAGAGATATGTAGAAATGGAAAAATATTATCCAGAAGCCAACAGCTATCCTTGATTGAATAAGTGACACAAGAAGAAGTTTACCTAGCTCTACAGGATATAGAAGATATGCAAGCGCCAGGAAGTGATGGCTTCAATGCTCTATTCTTCAAGAAAGCTTGGTCAGTGACGGGAGAAGATATTACTGCTGCTGTATTGCATTTTTTTGAGACCTCTGCCTTGTATAAGCCAATTAATTGTAGTTTAGTGACCTTAATTCCTAAAGTGAAGAATCCTTCTTCAGTGAAGGAATTTAGGCCTATTTCTTGTTGCTCGGTGCTGTATAAAAAAAATTCTAAGATACTAACTATCAGATTGAAGAGTGTGATGGATAATCTCATTAATAGCCGATCAGCATTTGTTCCTGGAAGAGTGATAAGTGACAATATAATTCTAAGTCATGAACTGGTTAAAGGATATGGAGGACAGAGATATCCTCAAGATGTATGATGCAAGTGGATATGCAAAAAACATATGATTCACTGGAGTGGGCTTTTGTTGAACAGGTATTAATACATATGAATTTCCCTAACAAGTTCATACGGTGGGTTATGGATTCTTGCAGTCAGTGTCTTATTCAATTGGCATCGATGGTTGGCCTACGGAACCCTTTGCAGCTAGAAGAGGATTGAGGCAAGGGGACCCTATGTCCCCATTCCTGTTTGTACTGGCTATGGATTACTTCTGCATGATGGTTAAAAGATTGGATGAGCAACCTGACTTTAACTACCACCCACGATGCACAAAATGAAGCCGATTCAGCTAGGTTTTGCAGATGATTTACTACTCTTTTGTAGGGGTGACTTAATATCTGTGCAAATGCTTTACAATTATTTTCAAGAATTCTCCCAGGTTTCAGGTCTGGTAGCAAACAAGGAGAAGAGTTCTATCTATTTTGGAGGGGTGAGAGAACAAGCACAGAGGAATATACTGGAGATACTTGGTTTTACTAAAGGGGAAATGCCATTTAAATACTTGGGAGTGCCACTTAGTACAAAAATACTTTCAATAAGCCAATGTCAACCATTAATTGAAAGAATATTGGGAAGAACTACAAGCTAGACAACTAAGTTTCTCTCTTAGGCAGGCAGAGTTTGTGAGCACGTATTTTTGCCATACGAAAATACTCCTACAAAATCCAACAAAAATAAAAATTTTCTAATTATTTTTTATTTTTATAGAATGTTTAGGAATTTCTTTGTAATTTTTTGTTTGCATTTAGTTGTATTTTTTTGCATATTTAATATCTTAAAATTATAAATAAAAAAAACCATAAAAATTCTCAAATCTTCATTCCATATCATTAATTACTTATTAATTGTAGAATTAATACGTAAAAATCATAACAAAAATACATCAATAATTTTACATGCATTTGTTAGTTGAATAAATTAGTTAATTGTTAGAAAATAAATTATTAGGTTAATTTTGCAAAATAGTGGGAATTAGGAGTGCTCAATAAAAGGGTTATTTTTGAAATTGAAAGAAGGGAAAGGAAGAGTTTGGTTTGGTTCTATTTAGAATTGGGCCAGAGTAAGTTCAGTGGTCTAATCGCTCTACAAATCCGCCCCAGTCCAATTACCCTACTCGGTCCAGTCTTCAAGCACCCAAAACGACCTCGTTTTACTCTCATTTGATTCCAACCGTTGATTGCCTACCGATCCAACGGACCGGAACTCCTTACCCCTTCCCTTAAAACTGTCTAAAAAACCTCCCCCAAACCCTAGAGACCAGACCTCATTCTTTCATCTCCCTTGTCTCTCTCCCATCTCCCACTCAAACCCTAGCCGCCCAAGAATCCTCCGCTAGTGGCCCACCTTTAAACACCTTCAAACCTTCACCAGATAATCTTCACCTCCCCCTCTCCTTAAATCTCCTAGTCATTCCCTTCAAATCATTGTATATTTGTCCAATTTTCAAATCTAAAAAAAAAGCAGAAAACCCTAAGTTTGTCTCTTTCTTAATCTGTAATTCGTTTTGGCTCACTCTTAACACGAGCAACATGTTAGTTTTGGTTCATTCCGAAACTCACCGGAGCTTCGTCAAACAGTCACTGACCGGCCAAATCTTATCGAAAATCGTTTCAATGGCTTTGTCTTTCTTTCAATAGGTATACCCTTGCCTCACTCTATCACGTTTTCATTTTTTTTTGTCGTTGGTTAAAAAGCAGTTTGTAGTCATTATGGCATTTAATTGAGAGTATTTCCGTTTCTTTGATTTAATTTTAACCAGAATGGTGTAGTTCTTAATTAATTGCAGCCTTTGCATTCATAGTTTGTTAATTATTTAGTTATATGTTTAGGGTAAATAATTAATTGCGTGATTTAGTAGTTCAACTACAAGATAATTAGTATAATTGCGTAAATTTAGATTAATTGGTCCAGATTCGATTGGGAATTGAAGCAGGTTATTGATTGAGTCTGTTTGAGTATGTTTGCTCTTTTGAAGGGGTTCATTTGTAATTAATAAAAGTTTCAAGGGGTCAAAAGAATATGAAAATTAGAGAATCTTTCTGTTATTTGATAGGAAGCCTCTAGAAGGGGTCAAAATGTAATAAGACAACTGAAATTAGGGTTAAAAAGGGTGAATTTTCAGAAGCTAAAGGTTTGAAAAATAAGAAAAAATATCTGAAAATGACAGTTGTCCATTTCAGTTGCAAAAGATGCTAATTCTCTAATTTTTAGGAAGCTGGCAGAATATTCTCACACCCTCTCTCGCTCTCTCGTAAGGCACCCTTCATTTTTATGCATAAAAACTCATTTACATTCTCTTTTTTAGGCAATTTTTATCTTGGCATTCTTCATTAAAACACACTCACCTAAAAGAAGAGCTAAAAAAACATTTTTGGATAAAAGAGATTGAATTTTCCAAAAAAGTTGTGGTTGTTTCAAAAGCAGTATTCTTCTACTGTGTTTCTGGTTTTCTTCAAGGACTGTTCTGGTTCAATTCTTGTTGATTTGCTGCTTAATTCCTGAACTTTCAAAACTGAATCAAGCTGTTAAGGAACCTGCTTGTGGCTGACTTATTGGATCTGCTTAGCTGAACTTCTCCTTAAACATCTCCAAACCTTTGTTTGGTCAAGGCTTCACGATTTTCATGCAAATAGGTACACACCATAAGTCTATGTATGAGCTTTGTTTGGTTTATATGAATAGACTATTAATTTTTCCTGCCCAAAAATGAGTTGATTTTGTATGTTTCTTCAGCATGTCTATGCATCAGTTGTGTTTGAAACCTTTTCATCTTGTTTAAATCTCTGCCATATGCCATATGTATTGATTCTGATCAGAAATGCTTAAATTTAGTCTCAGAATGTTGACAACTGTCTCATAGTCTATTATTAATGTGAAGTTAAGTTGCTAGATTGAAGTGATTTATACAGGGAAGTAATGGAGCATGCTTTGGAATTTTTCTGGGATTATTCTATATTTAGATATGAAAGCATTAGAATGGATAGTCATGCATGTGGTAAAGAAGATTCGTGTTTGATCATTGTCGCGATAGTCAGTGTATGAGCACGGAAAAATGGATTTAAATTTGGTTTTAAATGTGAAAGTTAGAAAGGACTTGAAGTGAGAAAATCATGATTATGTAGATGTCAACTAGGTGGGATCAATGAGTTTTTTTTTCTGTTCTCGTAGAATTTTTTTATTAACGATGTTTGTTATCATAAGTTTAAAATGTGACCTTTGATGCAATTAATCATTACTGTAAGTTTAATATCAGACTAATCTGTGTAGGTTTGCTGAACGATATAGAAATTCCTTTTGTTAACATACTGTATGTTAAGCTACGTGGTGGTTCGAACTTAGGCCTGTAATTTATTTAAGGTATTTTTTCCTTCCTATACCATATATGAAAGTTTATTATCAAAAATGTGCATATTTTGTATATTACCCGCCCAGTCCACATTTTACCTACAAAAATTGTACCATTCGAAAATCAGGCATTAATGGATCAGAATATTACTTAAAAACGCGCTAAAATTAAGAAGAGATTCTTGGTGATAATTGATTCTTTATTAAATTAAATCTTTAAAAAGGGAAAGGAGATTTCATATCTACATTTTTTTCTCCAGAACAACAATTCAAATTCTGAAAAAAAAAGGAACGAACAGATATTCAACTACTAACAGCTACAAAAACTACGAAAATATTCAACTACTAACAGCTTCTAAGATTTGAATTCAAATTGTAGAATTCAAAATTTTCGAGTTTCAACAACTCAAAGTTGAAAAAATCTGTTCTTCGTTGTTGCTTCTATCAACTTGTCGATCAGATATATCTCTTCTTCATCGTTTCTTCTTTCAATCTAAAAATCAAAAAAAAAAAAACATCAACATCGACAACAAATCATGTCCGAAATCGCAATTATACTACAATTTAATGGCAATTGGGATACCTATGACAGATTTAGGGATTTTGAAGTGGATGCCATTGTGGTAGATGGGAATGCAAGCTACAGTACTCTGATCTCTACAATTGCAGAACAACTATCAATTGATATTGCTGAAAAAATTGAAGAAATCAAATACATCATGAACGACAATTGTCCCGTAATGGAGATTAGGAATGATATGGGGGTTCGTGTGTATATGGAGACCAAAAATGAGAATAAAAACTTAGGTTCATATCCGCTATGTGTAAGTGTACGAGATTTCAATATGGAATTGGCAATTACCAATGATAACACAAGTACAGGTTTGTGTAGTTCGAAAAATGCTTAGAATTTTAGTTTTATGATATTATCTACAAATTTACTCCATATATCTACAATGTGACTACAATTTCTCATAAAGAAAGAAGTAAACAGTATTGATTTGAGAGCATTCTACAAAGTGCAACAATGTAACTACAGTGTAACTACAATGTCTGACATCTTAAAATAGATAACTGTAATTTTTTTTAGATATCTACAACTTATCTACAAAGATTTTACAAATTTATAATTATCTCTATTTTGATGCAGGTTCATCTGGATTGTTAAAGTTACTTGATATGCCATCCTCTCCAGATATAGAGGAATATCAAAGTGAAATAATAAAAGAATATATGCAAGCCGATATTGAAGAAGGACAAGTGTATCAGGACAAGCAAACTGTAGCTGCTGCAATGAAGCACTTTTCTGTGGTGCACAAGTTCCAGGTCAAAGTTAAAAGATCTAGTCATAGAAGATATAGAGAAAATCTAATTCTAAGCAGTGAATTGTTCAAAAAATGTGGTTTTTAATATTGTAGATAAATTGTAGTTAAAATGTAGTTAAATTGTAGTTTATGTTATTTTCCCTTAAAACAATCCTTCTGTTGCACCTACAATTATAATTTGTTGTTTTTTTTTACAGCTACTGGCTTGTATGTGTTGGTGAAAACTGTAAATGGCACTTCAAGGCAACATCAATTAATGATTCCGCAATGTTCAAGATAAGGAGTTTCAACCGACAACACACATGCTCTTTAATGGACGAAACATTCATACAGCGCAAACGTACTGCATCTGTAGTTGGTAGCATGGTCATTCCAAAGTATTGTGATCCAAAAACTGTGTACACACCAAAGGAGATACAGACTGACATGTTAGCAGAACACGGAGTGAACCTAAGCTACATGCAAGCATGGAGAGCAAAGGAAAAGGCTTTACAATTTTTGAGAGGGAATCCGGCTGACTCCTACAGCAAATTACCCAAATATTTTTATATTCTTGAGGAGACTTATCCTGGTTCTCATGTTAAATTGAAAAAGACAACAGATGAATGCTTCTTGTACGCATTTGTTGCTCTTTCTACATCAATAAGTGGTTGGCAACATTGTACGCCAGCAGTAGTTGTTGATGGGACATTCTTAAAGTCAGCCTACAGGGGAATTATGCTGACTGCAAGCACCATGGATGCAGCAGGTAAAAAGTGTTAAATTTTAGTAATTATTTTATAGGCAGTTTATAAAATGTGGATACATTGTAGTAAGTTTGTAGTTATTTTGTAGGTAGTACAAATAAAATGTAGATAATTTATCTATATTTGTATTCATATTGTTATATACATCTGCAAATCTGCCAGTTAAAATTTTATGAATTTTGAATGTAGGTACAATATTGTTCTTGGCATATGCTGTGGTTGATTATGAAAATGATGCATCTTGGAAGTGGTTCTTTGAGCAATTCAAGCAGGTATATGGTGAAAGACCTTCAATGTGTGTTGTTTCAGATAGAAATGAGAGTATAATGAAGGCAACATCAATTGTTTATCCGGGCATGCCACACTACTCTTGTATGTGGCGTATTTGGACAAATATAAGGTCAAAATTCAAGAAGGGTCATCTACAATTACATGAATTGTACTTTGCTATAGCAGGGTCATACACTCTGGATGATTTTAATGAAAGGATGTCGAAGATTGAAGAGATAGACCCTCGTGTTAAATCATACCTCTATGATATTGGCTATCATAGATGGTCAAGAGTACATGCAACGGTAAATAGAACTTGGACTATGACATCAAACATTGCAGAGTCATTGAATGCTGTAACAAAATATGCAAGAGAGCTGCCAATATTTGACCTATTAGAGTATATGAGGGCGCTTCTTGAAACTTGGACGAAAGAGAAGTTATTGAAGGCTAAGGGTATCTTCACATACCTTGGTTACAAATTCAACAAAGAATTGGAGAAAAATAGTACATTATCTCAGAAACTTAGGGTATGCTCTCTTTAATATACACTGTCTTGGTGCAGGGAAAAAAATATTTTAATACACAGTGTCTCCAGATTGTAGATAAATTGTAGGCAAAATGTAGTCGAATTGTAGTTTATGTAAAAATATTGCAGATATTATATTTTTATTATTGTAACTATTTTTTCTTCGTGTTTGTTCTGAAAATGTAGGTGAGGGCTTCGACAGATTATATACATACTGTGTTGGATGGTGTGAAGCGGTACATTGTGTGTCTAGAAAATAAGATATGCAGCTGTGGCCAATTCCAACTTGAAGAACTTCCATGTGCGCATGCTTTGGCTGCATTAAGGCACATGCATGAAACATACGAAAATTATTGCTCTCCATATTACACAAGGGAGAGCCTTCTGCGTACGTATGAAATACCAGTAAATCCTCTTCCCGATGAAAGCAAATGGAATGTGCCACAACATATTTTGGATGAGGTAGTAAAGCCACCGAGTGGAGATAAAAGGCAGCCAGGCAGACCTCAAAAGGAAAGATATAAAACACATGATGAAATAAAGTCTAAGAAGTACAAGGTGTCATGCGGAAATTGTGGAGGTGAAGGGCATAACAAAAGATCTTGCAAGAATGCTCCCAAAAAGAAATGAATATCATGTAGTTAGAATGGTTATTCAAACTAACTATTTGTGGGTTAAAGTTAGCAGATTTTGGTAGTGTAATCGTTTAAGTTTTTAAAGATCATTATGAATTCATCTACAATTTGTTCATGCGTGTTAAATATGCTTTTATGTATCTTATCAGGCATCTACATTAGTTTTTGAATTAGTGTAATTATATTTTAGTACTAATTATGTACAATACAATTGACTATAAAAAGTAACTGCATGTGAATTGTTTCCAGATTGTAGTCAAAATGTAGGTTAAATGTAGATAAATTGTAGTTTATGTAAAATCTTCTATACAATTTGCAGATTAATTGTGGATAACACATTTCTACAATTAGAGTATTTATTTCTTCATTTTTGTTGTATAATTTATATTCAACAGACAGTTATATACAAATATTACATAGAACTTGGAGGTAAAGATCTTAAAATTATGATAAAAAGCTTCAACATTTATATACAATAACTATATTCATGAAAATACTCATGTTTAATATAAAGATGATACGGTGCTGTAAACAAGCCAATTTATATTGAAGTAAATAACTAATAATGAAACATAAAATAACAAAACAATATTGTATGCTGCAATAAAAACTTAATAATTTTGTTCATAAAGTAGTGTATTCTCCTTCAACTACAAATTTGCATCAAGAAAACTAGGAAAACAGGACACTATTTCTTCTTTCTATGCACTCTAGTCTTCTCATTCAAAGCAGGTGCACCCTTCCTCCTTGCTAACCTTCCTGTAACTTCACTATCACTGATTGACCCATCTTCTTGCTTCTTTGTAGCATAGTCCCATAGTAGAGCTCCATAGCGTGTACGGTGTTGTTCGATATCCAAAAGGTCTTCTGAAGGGATTGACAAATCTCCAAGGCTAAAATATTCCGCAAAAGCAGCCACAAATACACCACAATCGCTGCATAAGACACAAAATTTGAATTATTTAACAAATGATTATAAAAAAAATTAAACAATCAGAAAGAGAGAATAGGTCTTTTACAGTGATCCTTCCTTTTGCTGAGGAATCTCCGCAACCAACTACTGCATGTTGAGAGGGTCTGTAACTGGTTTCTCAATGTATGCCTTTATGGTCTTGAAGTCAATGTCTTTACGCTTCCCGTAGAAACCAGTGCAAGACAAATACAGAGGGATAATGANCACATCTTATGTACAGATGACACCTCATTTCTAGACCAAAATATCAAAAGAGAGTTTTTCAGAGGAAGTTAGATCTGAAATTAAGAGGAGAGAGATGAGATGAAATTGTTTTATAAAAGAAGATATATAACTGGAACATCATCTCAATAACTTGAAAATTGTCTGAAATTATCGTCGACCACCGTAGATTCATTTTCCGATGACTTCACTGACTTTGTCGTCGACCTCTTTACCTTGAAAATTGAAGGGAAAAAATGGATAAAGGATGTTTTCCACCGCCATATTTATTTTCCGATGACATCGTTAACTTTACCGGCGACCTCTCGATTGACTTCACTCTGAAAGTTGAAGAAAGAAGAAAAAATGAATAAAGGAGGTTGTCTAGTTCTCTTCTCCACGCTAGGTTAACTGATGATATTATTTGTATGCATTATCTATAAAATGGGCTATGTCGGGTAAAGTATTAAAATGTGGGATATTTTTGGTTCTGAGATTGGGCCGGCTGACATAGAATGTAATTCCTATTACTAAATACTAATACTTATTAGAAAGGGATTTTTTCCTTCCTATACCATATATGAAAGTTTATTACCAAAAATGTGTATATTTTGTATATTACCCGCCCAGTCCACATTTTACCTACAAAAATTATACCATTCGAAAATCAGGCATTAATGGATCAGAATATTCCTTAAAAACGCGCTAAAATTAAGGAGAGATTCTTGTGATAATTGATTCTACATTAAATTAAATCTTTAAAAAGGGAAAGGAGATTTCATATCTTCGTTTTTTTCTCCAGAACTACAATTCAAATTCTGAAAAAAAAAAGGAACGAACAGATATTCAACTACTAACAGCTACAAAAACTACGAAAATATTCAACTACTAACAACTTCTAAGATTTGAATTAAAATTGTAGAATTCAAAATTTTCGAGTTTCAACAACTCAAAGTTGAAAAAATCTGTTATTCGTTGTTGCTTCTATCAAATTGTCGATCAGATATATCTCTTCTTCATCTTTTCTTCTTTCAATCTAGAAATCAAAAAAAAATATCAACATCGACAACAAATCATGTCCAAAATCGCAATTATGCTACAATTTAATGGCAATTGGGATACCTATGGCAGATTTAGGGATTTTGAAGTGGATGCCATTGTGGTAGATGAGAATGCAAGCTACAGTACTCTGATCTCTACAATTGCAGAACAACTATCAATTGATACTGCTGAAAAAATTGTAGAAATCAAATACATCGTGAACGACAATTGTCCCGCAAATGGAGATTAGGAATGATATGGGGGTTCGTGTGTATATGGAGACCAAAAAGGAGAATAAAAACTTAGGTTCATATCCGCTATGTGTAAGTGTACGAGATTTCAATATGGAATTGGCAATCACCAATGATAACACAAGTGCAGGTTTGTGTAGTTCGAAAAATGCTTAGAATTTTAGTTTTATGATATTATCTACAAATTTACTCCATATATCTACAATGTGACTACAATTTCTCATAAAGAAAGAAGTAAACAGTATTGATTTGAGAGCAATCTACAAAGTGCAACAATGTAACTACAGTGTAACTACAATGTCTGATATCTTAAAATAGATAACTGTAATTTTTTTTAGATATCCACAACTTATCTACAAAGATTCTACAAATTTATAGTGACACTGTTTATCTCTATTTTGATCCAGGTTCATCTGGATCGCTAAAGTTACTTGATATGCCATCCTCTCCAGATATAGAGGAATATCAAAGTGAAATAATAAAAGAGTATACGCAAACCGATATTGAAGAAGGACAAGTGTATCAGGACAAGCAAACTGTAGTTGCTGCAATGAAGCACTTTTCTGTGGTGCACAAGTTTCAGTTCAAAGTTAAAAGATCTAGTCATAAAAGGTATAGAGAAAATCTAATTCTAAGCAGTGAATTGTTCAATAAAAGTGGTTTTTAATATTGTAGATAAATTGTAGTTAAATTGTAGTTTATGTTATTTTCCCTTAAAACAATCCTTCTGTTGCACCTACAATTACAATTTGTTGTTTTTTTTACAGCTACTGGCTTGTATGTGTTGGTGAAAACTGTAAATGGCACTTCAAGGCAACATCAATTAATGATTCCGCAATGTTCAAGATAAGGAGTTTCAACCGACAACACACATGCTCCTTAATGGGCGAAACATTCATACAGCGCAAATGTACTGCATCTGTAGTTGGTAGCATGGTCATTTCAAAGTATTGTGATCCAAAAACTGTGTACACACCAAAGGACATACAGACTGACATGTTAGCAGAACACGGAGTGAACCTAAGCTACATGCAAGCATGGAGAGCAAGAGAAAAGGCTTTACAATTTTTGAGAGGGAATCCGGCTGACTCCTACAGCAAATTACCCAAATATTTTTATATTCTTGAGGAGACTTACCCTGGTTCTCATGTTAAATTGAAGAAGACAGCAGATGAATGCTTCTTGTACGCATTTGTTGCTCTTTCTACATCAATAAGTGGTTGGCAACATTGTAGGCCAGCAGTAGTTGTTGATGGGACATTCTTAAAGTCAACCTACAGGGGGATTATGCTGACTGCAAGCACCATGGATGCAGCAAGTAAAAAGTGTTAAATTTTAGTAATTATTTTATAGGCAGTTTATAAAATGTGGATACATTGTAGTAAGTTTGTAGTTATTATGTAGGTAGTACAAATAAAATGTAGATAACTTATCTATATTTGAAGGTAAATTGTAGTTGTTGTGTATTCATATTTTTATATACATCTGCAAATCTGCCATTTAAAATTTTATGAATTTTGAATGTAGGTACAATATTGCCCTTGGCATATGCTGTGGTTGATTCTGAAAATGATGCATCTTGGAAGTGGTTCTTTGAGCAATTCAAGCAGGCATATGGTGAAAGACCTTCAATGTGTGTTGTTTCAGATAGAAATGAGAGTATAATGAAGGCAACATCAATTGTCTATCCGGGCATGCCACACTACTCTTGTATGTGGCATATTTGGACAAATATAAGGTCAAAATTCAAGAAGGGTCATCTACAATTACATGAATTGTACTTTGTTACAGCAGGGGCATACACTCTGGATGATTTTAATGAAAGGATGTCGAAGATTGAAGAGATAGACCCTCGTGTTAAATCATACCTCTATGATATTGGCTATCATAGATGGTCAAGAGTACATGCAACGGTAAATAGAACTTGGACTATGACATCAAACATTGCAGAGTCATTGAATGCTGTAACAAAATATAGCTGCCAATATTTGACCTATTAGAGTATATGAGGACGCTTCTTGAAACTTGGACGAAAGAGAAGTTATTGAAGGTCTAAGGGTACCTTCACATACCTTGG
>NW_017671375.1:148232-158000 GCF_001879085.1 Nicotiana attenuata | reverse complement strand
TATAGTCGAAAAACGACCAACAACCAATGGAAATTCTCTACAATATTCACTGGCATGATGACATAGTGAACTTCATCCCAGGCAACATTAGCAAGAATTCTATACCCAAGAATATATTCTGCAACATCATCATCGGGTTTAACAACCGAATACTTCTGTTCTGTTGGAGAACTTATGAACTTCTCATAAATTTGTTCAATCTTTGACTTGAACAAGCAATCAGTTGCCGTAAACCTAGTGTTGTTGTTGTTGGGACCATATTTGCCTCTTTTTCTCAAATAATACATAATAACATCAATGTGCTGCAAAATAAAATAATATATAATATTAGCCCCACAATAACTACAATTTTTTTACAATTCAGATTCATATTAAACTACAAAGGCAGAATTCAAATGTTCTAATAATTATCTACACTTTAGCTGCTAATTGTTAACACAACAACTACCATAAGGTATAAATAACATTGACATTCAAACGATAGCACATATTTGTAAATGTTCAGCTTAAACTACACTATAACTACAAATTAACTACAATGTACCTACACTTACACTATAAAAGATAAAACCAAACTTAATTTTGTGAATTTATTCTTTGATACTTACAGAGTTACTGAGGACTTGTCCTGGATGAGCAAGGGAATAAAACCACTCCTTCTTATCCACCTTTTCAACTCCAAGGTCTAACCAAGGCTTGATTTGGTTATCCTTTGTTGAAAAGGGAGCCTTCCTCCTGTAAAAAAATACATAATAAATTAGATATTAATACTTTAAAATGCTGAAATTAAAGTATCAAACTAAGCATTCACACCTCTTAGATACTTTGTCGCTACGGTGGTATAACCACTTGTTGAACTTATCTAACACATCAGCATCTACATTTTCACCAATTAGAGTTATGAAGGGGTGCTTGAGGTAGAAAAATTTAGGTGCAATAGAGCTGCTGCCTCCAGAACTGTATAGAGGTATGAAAGGTGATCGTGCATGTTTCCCCGGTTGCCTGGTTCTCCCCGGATGAATAGGGGTTGCTTCATGTGGTATGGGCTCTCCAAACATAACCAATTGTGTCAAGTTGTCTGGCAACTCAAAGTCATCTAATGTGACACCCTTCTTATCAATTCCTGATCCTTCAGGAACAACTTCATCCACATGAAGTGCATCTTCAACTTCCTTTTGATGTGTCTCACTGACTTGTTCTGTTTCAGCTGCTACTGTCACTCCATGAATTGGGGAACACACATTGACATTATCAATATCTGTTACATAAAACATATATTACTTAACATGAATGTAAAATAGTATAAAGAAAAATTACATTTTATGAATGACAGCATGATTTTATACCTGCATGTTCAACCTCAGCTGCTTCTTGAAAATCTGGATATAAGTCCCCATGTGCTGGAACATGTTCTTGACAAACTGCAGCTTCAAGTTAAAATATAAAAGATAAATAATACTATATAATACTGCATCGAAAGTTGTAGATATATATAGGAATATGTAGGTAAAATGTTAACAATAAAACTAATTTTTAGCTAGTTTGTAGATACCTGTATTGCTTGTGCTTGCATGCACTTGAGCACCAATATTGCAATGAAATTGCTGGTTGTTCAATCCTTGTGGTTGGTCATTATTTTTGGTTGAACTACCAGCAAACTATAGTTTTAATGTTAGTATATAGATTGTAGTGTACATAATTTGTTTTGGTATATAAATATGTGTCAACTATTACCTTTGCCTCATCCACAACATTTGTCCTGTTTATCAATTTCACCACATTCTTCACAGATTCATTCACAAAAACTCTAAGGTTATGGAGTTCCTCAAAGACAGCCTTCCTAAAACCATCTAACTTCTCATCAACCTACAAGTAAAAAATATAGAATGGTAGAATTATACTACAATTTAGCTACACTGCAGACTACATAAATTGTTATGAAAATGTAGATAAAACGTAAAAATATTGTAGTTAATATTAATACTTGCTTAATTCCCTTTTCCAGCTTCTTTAGCTTCATAGCCACAGTATCATTTTCATGTTGAGCTTCTGTATGTTTGGGTTCCAATGTTGGAGAATCAACATTTGGAACCTCTGATGATTGTGCACCCAGCTCAGCTCCATAATCTATTTTTTTTGGCAAATTAAGAACTGCAATCTCTTCTCCACATTCAGTCATGGATGTGAACTGAATGATGAAACAAAAAAGTAAGTTCCAATAATGCAGAAAATGTAGAATAATTGTAGATATTATGTAGGTAAATGTAGACAGTAACAAAAAAATAAAAAAAATACCTTAATCCACTCAGGCTTGATGACCTTCTCTTCAAAGGCAGTTAACCAAATCTGCCCCTTAGAAGCTGACCATCTTAACATACGAGGTATTGAGTCAGAAGACCTCGTAGCAATCTCCGTGCTCACAGTCGAGCAACACTCATATAGCCACACTTGCAAGGCTAATGAGCATCCCCGTATGAGATAAGAATGTACACGAGGATATAGACGATGTCTAGTAGACTCCTTAACCTGATTGAAGGATTTAATACCCCACGGGTATGACTGAAAATGACCAGACTCTACCAAATAAAACTTAAAGTTGTCTATAAAGGACACATGGTCTTTGTCAGAAGGACAAACAAAAATTCCAGAAGATAAAGAATACACAACTTTACAGCATCCTCATCATTCACCCAAGATTTATTTGTCACTATATTTTTTAGATACCACTTCTCTACTCTTTTTTTGTTTGGAAAATAGCTATTCATTAGCTTGCTTACATAACTAGAAGTGTATCCAAAATTTGAAAACTGATTGACACAATTAAATCCAGTAATTAAACCAAACTCCCTCAACCCAAAATTCAATTTTCGACCCTTCAAATTGACTGAAAAAAATGAGTCATTAGAAGTAGAAAGTTCATACTTCATGAGTAGATGAATAGCTTGATTTTGCATAACAATGGGTGGGAGAGACAATAAGTAACCAAAACAAGTTTTCTTAAAAGCCTTTAAACCAATAGGAGACAATAAGTCATTGATCTGACTAGGAATGCTAGGATCACACAAAGTGTGGAATCTTAGCACACCATAATCAACATTTTGCGGGGCAAAATAATATCCAGTATGCAAAAAATGATAAATTGTTTCAATAAGTAAAATGCATAAAAATTACCCATTAATCTACATATTAACTATATCTAACTACAAATTCAATACAAACATATATGAAAAGACATGAGTAAGAAACAATAAATACAGATCTGCTGTTAAAAAATACAGACTAACATACAATTGTGCTTCAAAATTGTAGTAGTTACCTAAGATTAAATCTAGAATATAACTACAAAAATATCTACCTAACGATACAACTACCATTTAAAGCCTTTTCTAAAAAAAGAAACCAAAATCAGAGAACTACAATTCTACTTCAAATACTAGTAAGTAAATAACATTATAAGTACATTAAAACTACAAATATACATAAAGTTATAAATACAGAAAATCACAACTACATTAATCTTCAAAATTAATACAAAAAAACTACAATTGTGAAAAAAATGAATAACACAGATTTTAACATCATAACCAGACAATAAAATTACAAAAAAGAAAAAAATTAGAAAATAAACTAATAAATGCATACCTTCGACAATGATTGGTTCGAAACAATTTTATGGTGTTTTTTTGAATATTTCTTCGTATTTGGATTTTTAGAAACAAGAGACACCTTTGATTTCTTTCTTGTTCGAAGAGAAAGGAACTCCTCTACAAAGTCGTCATCCTCTGCAATGTCTTTCCCTTTTCTTTTGACTTGTTTGACTGCTGTAGAACATTCTCCACCATCTACATCAAGTTTTTTTTTTGTTCTTATTTCAGCTCTTATTTGTCGGGGAGATGAAGTATGACTAGTATCTGTAAGTGCATGTGTAGATTTACCTAGGTTTTTGGGTGATTTGGGGGATAAAACACCCAAATCAAAGGAGGGTAAATGGGACTCGTTTTCGAACCTTGCTTGATCTTCATTGATGAAATTCAAGTAAATAAAAATGAGGATAGAAATTTGTTTGTAGGATTTACTGGATTTTGTTTGAATTTAGAGGTAAAGAGAGTGGTTACAGAAGAAGAAAAATGGAGGAATAAGCGTGGGAGTGTACAAATGAACGTGGGGGATATGGGGATGAGGGGTTAGGAGAGAAATAGAGGATTAGTACATAGTACTGTCAAATAACGGAAGTGCTTAAATTAAGGAGTATAAAATATCACATTAATTATAACCTTAATTAGATATGGTATATAAATGGTAATTTGATAAGCTAAAAGTAATTAAGTGAAACCTTAAACATGTAGGGTAAAAAGATTTCATAAGTGAGATAGGAATGTAAAAATTTCTTTAGTAAATGTTTTCGAAAATATTGATAATGGGCTTCTATTAATAGAGCTTAAGTTCTATGATTAATGGGATAAAAAATATTTACACAATCAGATCATTTTGTTAGGTAATTATATGTATATTTTTCGATAAACATGAACTAGTAATTTGGTAAAACAATAAATAACTTGCTATCATATTTTAAAAATTAAAACATATTTATTTCAGTGTGTATAATTTAAATCTCTATTAATATGAGCATACACGTACCCCTTTGGTAGCCGAAATTTAGATAAGATGCACCCATTTCAAGAATGAATGAATAATAATACGACTTATTTACAATGGACTAATGTAAAAAAACTAAAAAGAAAGTAAAGACATCTCACCAATATGACTGCTTTGATATTGTCTGCAGTGAAAGGAAATTCAAGAGTGCCACTTTCTTGGAGTCTTAATAGCAAATTCACTAAATCTTCTTTTCTAATTGATTCTTCTTCACCATCCTTTTTCAGCTTACTAATTTGCAGCTTCTCCTTGTGCGCTTCATTTCCGAGAATAGCATGCAAAAATTTGAGTGAAGGAAACACTTCACTTATATCCAAACCGGTTACCATTAAGGACACTTCCTTTATCAAAGNGCAAGCATGGAGAGCAAAGGAAAAGGCTTTTACAAGTTTTTTTAGAGGGAATCCGGCTGACTCCTACAGCAAATTACCTAAATATTTTTATATTCTTGAGGGGACTTATCCTGGTTCTCATGTTAAATTGAAGAAGACAGCAGATGAATGCTTCTTGTACGCATTTGTTGCTCTTTCTACATCAATAAGTGGTTGGCAACATTGTAGGCCAGCAATAGTTGTTGATGGGACATTCTTAAAGTCAGCCTACAGGAGGATTATGTTGACTGCAAGCACCATGGATGCAGCAGGTAAAAAGTGTAAAATTTTAGTAATTATTTTGTAGGCAGCTTATAAAATATGGATACATTGTAGAAAGTTTGTAGTTATTTTGTAGGCAGTACAAATAAAATGTAGATAACTTATCTATATTTGAAGGTAAATTGTAGCTGTTGTGTATTCATATTTTTATATACATCTGCAAATCTGCCATTTAAAATTTTATGAAATTTGAATGTAGGTACAATATTGCCCTTGGCATATGCTGTGGTTGATTCTGAAAATGATGCATCTTGGAAGTGGTTCTTTGAGCAACTCAAGCAGGCATATGGTGAAAGACCTTCAATGTGTGTTGTTTCAGATAGAAATGAGAGTATAATGAAGGCAACATCAATTGTCTATCCGGGCATGCCACACTACTCTTGTATGTGGCATATTTGGACAAATATAAGGTCAAAATTCAAGAAGGGTCATCTACAATTACATGAATTGTACTTTGCTACAGCAGGGTCATACACTCTGGATGATTTTAATGAAAGAATGTCGAAGATTGAAGAGATAGACCCTCGTGTTAAATCATAACTCTATGATATTGGCTATCATAGATGGTCAAGAGTACATGCAACGGTAAATAAAACTTGGACTATGACATCAAACATTGCAGAGTCATTGAATGATGTAACAAAATATGCAAGAGAGCTGCCAATATTTGACCTATTAGAGTATATGAGGACGCTTCTTGAAACTTGGAGGAAAGAGAAGTTATTGAAGGCTAAGGATATCTTCACATACCTTGGTTACAAATTCAACAAAGAATTGGAGAAAAATAGTACATTATCTCAGAAACTTAGGGTATGCTCTCTTTAATATACACTGTCTTGGTGCAGGGGAAAAAATATTTTAATACACAGTGTCTCCAGATTGTAGATAAATTGTAGGAAAAATGTAGTCGAATTGTAGTTTATGTAAAAATATTGCAGATATTATATTTTTATTATTGTAACTATATTTTCTTTGTGTTTGTTCTGAAAATGTAGGTGAGGGCTTCGACAGATTATATACATACTGTGTTGGATGGTGTGAAGAGGTACATTGTGTGTCTAGAAAACAAGAAATGCAGTTGTGGCCAATTCCAACTTGAAGAACTTTCATGTGCGCATGCTTTGGCTGCATTAAGGCACAGGCATGAAACATACGAAAACTATTGCTCTCCATATTACATAAGGGAGAGCCTTCTGCGTACGTATGAAATACCAGTAAATTCTCTTCCCGATGAAAGCAAATGGAATGTGCCACAACATATTTTGGATGAGGTAGTAAAGCCACCGAGTGGAGATAAAAGGCAGCCAGGCAGACCTCAAAAGGAAAGATATAAAACACATGATGAAATAAAGTCTAAGAAGTACAAGGTGTCATGCGAAAATTGTGGAGGTGAAGGGCATAACAAAAGATCTTGCAAGAATGCTCCCAAAAAGAAATGAATATCATGTAGTTAGAATGGTTATTCAAACTAACTGTTAGTGGGTTAAAGTTAGCGGATTTTGGCAGTGTAATCGTTTAAGTTTTTAAAGATCATTATGAATTCATCTACAATTTGTTCATGCGTGTTAAATATGCTTTTATGTATCTTATCAGGCATCTACATTAGTTTTTGAATTAGTGTAATTATATTTTAGTACTTATTATGTACAATACAATTGATTATAAAAAGTAACTGCATGTAAATTGTTTACAGATTGTAGTCAAAAGGTAGGTTAAATGTAGATAAATTGTAGTTTATGTAAAAATTTCTATACAATTTGCAGATTAATTGTGGATAACAAATTTCTACATTTAGAGTATTTATTTCTTCATTTTTATTGTATAAACAGACAGTTATACAAATATTACATAGAACTTGGAGGTAAAGATATTAAAATTATGATAAAAAGCTGCAACATTTATATACAATAACTATATTCATGAAAATACTCATGTTTAATATAAAGATGATACGGTGCTGTAAACAAGCCAATTTATATTGAAGTAAATAACTAATTATGAAACATAAAATAACAAAATAATATTGTATGCTGCAATAAAAACTTAATAATTTTGTTCATAAAGTAGTGTATTCTCCTTCAACTACAAATTTGCATCAAGAAAACTAGGAAAACAGGACACTATTTCTTCTTTCTATGCACTCTAGTCTTCTCATTCAAAGCAGGTGCACCCTTCCTCCTTGCTAACCTTCCTGTAACTTCACTATCACTGATTGACCCATCTTCTTGCTTCTTTGTAGCATAGTCCCATAGTAGAGCTCCATAGCGTGTACGGTGTTGGTCGACATCCAAAAGGTCTTCTGAAGGGATTGACAAATCTCCAAGGCTAACATATTCCGCAAAAGCAGCCACAAATACACCAAAAGACACAAAATTTGAATTATTTAACAAATGATTATAAAAAAAATTAAACAATCAGAAAGAGAGAATAGGTTTTTTACAGTGATCCTTCCTTTTGCTGAGGAATCTCCGCAACCAACCACTGTATGTTGAGAGGGTCTGTAACTGGTTTCTCAATGTATGCCTTTGTGGTCTTGAAGTCAATATCTTTACGCTTCCCGTAGAAACCAGTGCAAGACAAATACAGAGGGATAATGATTGAAAACTTCTCAACACATGCTTCAACAGCCTTATGATTGTGTGAAGAAACCATGGAATCGTACACATAAAGTTGTATGTCCGCTATGTCGAAAACGACCAACAACCAATGGAAATTCTCTACAATATTCACTGGCATGATGACATAGTGAACTTCATCCCAGGCAACATTAGCAAGAATTCTATACCCAAGAATATATTCTGCAACATCATCATCGGGTTTAACAACCGAATACTTCTGTTCTGTTGGAGAACTTATGAACTTCTCATAAATTTGTTCAATCTTTCACTTGAACAAGCAATCAGTTGTCGTAAACCTAGTGTTGTTGTGGGACCATATTTGCCTCTTTTTCTCAAGTAATACATAATAACATCAATGTGCTGTAAAATAAAATAATATATAATATTAGCCCCACTGTAACTACAATTTTTTTACAATTCAGATTCATATTAAACTACAAAGGCAGAATTCAAATGTTCTAATAATTATCTAAACTTTAGCTGCTAATTGTTAACACAACAACTACCATAAGGTATAAATAACATTGACATTCAAACGATAGCACATATTTGTAAATATTCAGCTTAAACTACACTATAACTACAAATTAACTACAATGTACCTACACTTACACTATAAAAGATAAAACCAAACTTAATTTTGTGAATTTATTCTTTGATACTTACAGAGTTACTGAGGACTTGTCCTGGATGAGCAAGGGAATAAAACCACTCCTTCTTATCTACCTTTTCAACTCCAAGGTCTAACCAAGGCTTGATTTGGTTATCCTTTGTTGAAAAGGGAGCCTTCCTCCTGTAAAAAAAATACATAATAAATTAGATATTAATACTTTAAAATGCTGAAATTAAAGTATCAAACTAAGCATTCACACCTCTTAGATACTTTGTCGCTACGGTGGTATAACCACTTGTTGAACTTATCTAACACATCAGCTTCTACATTTTCACCAATTAGAGTTATGAAGGGGTGCTTGAGGTAGAAAATTTAGGTGCAATAGAGATGCTGCCTCCAGAACTGTATAGAGGTATGAAAGGTGATCGTGCATGTTTCCCCGGTTGCTGGTTGTCACGACCCAATTTCCAAACCCGGTCGTGATGGCGCCTCTCGTGAAGACAAGGCCAGCCAACTAACCCAAATCGTCTCTTTAACAACTATTAAACATAAATGAATAGTTAATTACAACTTAACGGCGATAATAACCGGTGTTTACTACCCAACACAACCCGACCGGGGTGTCACAAGTCACGAGCATCTAAAGAAAACCTTAACACAACTACAGGCCAATAAATATATACTAGTAAAATTTCTGGTAACAAAAGACAACATCCGGTGCCGCGAACGCTGGCGGTCACCTTGCTCAGCTACAATAACAATACATTCAATCCGCTAATAACCTGCTACCGGGTGAACGATACCTGCAACTGCACGCGAGGTGCAGGGAGTAAAGTGAGTACTTCCAACTCAGTGAGTAATAAAAGTAAATAATAACTGAGCAGCAAGAAATCACGTAAAGCAACCAATGGGCTGTACAGAAGCCGGGTACAATTTTTGAGAAAACAGTGAAATCAGAGAACTCTTTAGAAATGTTTCGGCTCAGTTCAAATCTCTTTTGAAAATGGTCCTTTCAATAATTACGAAAGTTGTTTCAAATAGTTAATGCTGATTAGCACAGAAAATCCGCCCCTCGGGTACAAATACCACAGCATAGCAGGTAAAAATGCAAATAAGTATGCAAGATGAACACATAAAAGTTACGCCCTCGGGCAAGAATTCGTTACTAGTCAGTCATTGTTACCTGACCGGTCAGCCATTGTACCTGACCAAAACGCGTATTACAGTG
>NW_017671375.1:142553-145846 GCF_001879085.1 Nicotiana attenuata | reverse complement strand
AGAGGATTAGTACTTAGTACTGTCAAATAACGGAAGTGCTTAAATTAAGGAGTATAAAATATCACATTAATTATAACCTTAATTAGATATGGTATATAAATGGTAATTTGGTATGCTAAATGTGATTAAGTGAAACCTTAAACATGTAGGGTAAAAAGGTTTTATAAGTGGGATAGGAATGTAAAAATTCCTTTATTTAAGCCTGATTTCAGTCGTGGACTATATCTTGGCTTGGGCTCAATTCAGGCCCATCTGGAGGCCTAGCTACTGTACGCCGGCCTTTTTTCTGAGAATCAAGCATTTTATGCAACTCATTGGGCCCATGTGACCTCTTAAAGGTCATTTGCTCCACTTGAGCTTTGTTCGTTTTGACATAAATCCCTCCAGCAATCTAATTGATCCATTATCATGACTTATCAAATCCTCTTTTAATACTTCCAATGGTCAAGGACGAGCAAGTTTAGGGCCTTTAAAATTCCTGTACGTTTACTTTGCAGACTGCCGTAATTCCCTCAATAACATTCCATAACTCGTGGGCAGCTACATGCAAATGTCAAATTTAGGAAAATTAATTAACTCATAAACATCGTAGTTTGCTTTAGGTGCGTTTAAATAAATAACAAATAATCGTGTGTCATGACCCGGAATTCCCACCTTCGGGATCGTGATGACGCCTAACATTTCACTTACTTGGCAAGTCGATTTCACCCGGACCGCGACCGCGGCGTCCAGACCTAAAAAATTGTCCTTTTTCGCGTAGGAAAAGGTATAATTGTTTGGGCCCGACCCTACTTGGTATATATACATGGAAAAACGGTATTTTAAGGCAGGTTGGACATATTTTTGACACAGATTCGACCTAAGGAGGCAGAGACACAATAGGAGCAAGGCGGGGAATTCTTCAACGAGTTTTTCCTTCCTCTTCCTATTTTTCGTTGTTGGTTATGACTTTTAGTATTATAGTTTTACATATGAATAACTAATTTGTTATCTAGGGTTTTGATAGAACCTTTAGTAGGATAAATTCTTGTTATGTTTTTATATAATTGAGCCGTTGGATTTCTCTACTTGTTCAACTACATGTTTATTGTTGTTGATTGAATGGCCATCAATTGACTGTGCCAATTTATTATGTGTTGCTTGAGAAAGGATACATATTTAGGTGGCTGTTGAACAATGTCACTCCTAACGTATGTGAGAAATCAATACAACGGGTTTAAAGGTAGGTTTAGAAATAACAAAGCCTATTACGAGCGGTTAGATAAAGCCAACTAGTGTAGTTCGAAAGAATATGTCTAGTAAATTATTGTAGTTGCTCGAGAGAGAATTACGACATCTAAAGTGCTCACGATCAGTAGAGAATACATTGGCAAAATTGTAGGGAACATAGCTAGAAGGATTCCGACAATTGGGGAAATCATAACTCTAGACCTCCTTAATTTAGTCTCCAACCCTTTGTCTCGTTAGTTGATTATTTTACCGCTTTGTAGTATTTGCTAGTTAATTAGTTAGAAATATAAATCTCAATCTTTATAATTTAGAAAATTGTTAAATCTTGTCTTCTTAGTGATATTAAACAGATACAACTAAGCTTTAGTTCTCTATGGGATTCGACTCCGGACTTTTAGACCGGATTATATTTGCAGCAACCGCTTATCCTTTTTAGGACTAGAGTTGGGCGTGATCACACGACATCACCCTTCGTTCTTTTACACTCACTTTCATCACAAATCAATAGATACGACACAGAATCACCCTTCGTGCATTAACTCTCAAAAATATGGCACGGCATCAACCTTCGTGCATTAACTCTCATAATATGGCACGGCATCACCCTTTGTGCATTAACGCTCACATACGGCAAGGCATCACCCTTCGTTCATTAACACTCTCCCTCACTATATAACAATGAACAAGTAACAACAGGGAGATAGAATCAACAAGAACAAGCCTTACATCAACAATGGTTCCACAATACCAATCTCAACCTTAGAAACAATACGCAATTATCACAAAAGTCTATAAACATGGTAAGAACGATCAATTTAAATAGTAACCAGTCTAAGCATGGATAACATGATTAAAATGAGCAATAAAATTCAAGGAACAAGTCCCACCCGCATGCTTTAACACGACAACAACGCATAAGTACTCGTCACCTCACATATGTTGATACCCAATTTTTTTCTGTATATTCTATATATGCAAAATACTTTCAAAATAGCATACATATGCATATAAAAGTATGCCCAAATATTTTAGTATTTTTCCTAATTTATAAAGGATTTTTTTTAATCAATTTATTGTCCTATTTTGACAGTACAAAAATCAATAATTGTTCCTCAAGTTATTATTTTGGTGAATAACTTATTTTATTCTCACATTTATACAAAAATATAGCTAAGGTAATTTTTACGCATTTTTACAAATTTATTTAGTAATTTTAAAGCTAAATTGCATATAATTGCAATTTTAGCCTATTTTGAGATTTAATAGCATATTGGTTCCAGTATTTTTATTTTAATATTTATATATTATTAATTAATTTCGCACCTTTAATTTGTTTCCAAAAATTATCTTACTATTTTTTATAAAATAAAAAGGGAAAAACTGGCTATTTAAATACTAGCCCTGTTTCATTTTAATTATAGCCCAAATCAACCCCCAATTAAAACCCAATTTCAGTATTAAACGGGCTAACCCAATTTCAATTTAACCTGCCCCTGACCCAACTAAAACCTACCCGACCCAGATCCCCTCTTATCCTAGCCGTTGATCTCTGAGATCAACGGTCCCTATTCATTCTTGCCTTTTTAATCCAAACGATTACCCTAATCCCCTCATTCCTCATCTATCAACCGCCTCTAAACACCCCACTCTCTCAAACTCTCTCGAATGTTCTCAAAACCCTAATCGTCTCCTACCGTCTCCAGCCTCGAAACCACTGGAATCCATGGCTTCTCAGGCCATGGGAGGCTTAAACTCACCTCCATTTGCTCTTATACGCTTGGTACTCAAAGGTTCGAGGTCTGACCTCGAATGTGTTCGTTCAGATCTCCACCGATCCAAGGTTCTACGGCCATCTCCGGCTTTGCTCCGGCGCATCCTGGTCTTCTCAGCCTGATTCTGATCTTCTCCAACTCAGATCAGACCTTTTTGTAAGCCTTTCTCATTTTAGGTTTCTTCTGAAACCCTAACTATTCGAGGTTTTATCCGATTTTTCTTGGATTTGTTGTGTATCCATGCTCTATTTGAGTTTTCAAACGTGTTACCCTAACTTTCTCTTAAAAAAT
>NW_017671375.1:82941-142536 GCF_001879085.1 Nicotiana attenuata | reverse complement strand
CTGCATTGCATAAGGCTACCATTCTGCCTTCCGAGACTAAGCACTGTCTCCATCTGCATTTCTGCATTGCATAAGGCTACCATTCTGCCTTCCGAGGTTAAGCTCTACCTCCATCTGCATGGCTGAAAGATCGCCACCTCTATTTATGTCTTGCATGGCTGAAAGATCTCCACCTCTATTTACATCTTGCATCGGCTGAAAGATTGCCACCTTTATTTATGTCCTGCATCGGCTGAAAGATCTCCACCTTTATTTATGTCCTGCATCGGCTGAAATATCGCCATCTTTATTTATGTCTTGCATCAGCTGAAATATCGCCACTTTATTTACGCATTCATGGGATGAAAGATCGCCACCTATCGCATTGCATGGGCTGAAAGATCGCCAAATTTGTCCAAATGCGTCATTGTTCGGAGGCACCATTCGCATAGCCCGAGAACGCCATGCCATGGCCTGAGGACCCCTGTTAATCTCTTGCATATCATTATTCAAAGGCATCATAGTTCGGAGGCATCATTCTCATAGCCCGAGAGCATCATTTCATAGCCTGCGAATCCTTTATTATATGCTTCATGGCCCAGGACATCATGGTCTAAGGACGTCATCCTAACCGTCCGAAGACAACATTCATGGTCCGACGGGAATTTGCATAACGTTTAAATTTTCGCGCAATATACACTGGCATTGCTTATTTGCAGGTAAACCGGCAAGCAACGACCGTCTCAGCAGGAGCGATCACACTCCAGTTACCGCATCCCTATCAGACTTTAACCATCCATCCCAACCTAAATATCGCGTCCGTTCTTGAAAGATCTCCATCGGCATATCCCGCCAATGGATCCTGAACTACATATGGCCTGATTCCTGTAAGACCAGGGATATGTAGGCAGCTCAGGAACCAGAACACGATCAACCTCTTCAAACCGTTTCACTCGGTCAAAATTGGCCATCATATCTTTACCCGACAACTCTTCCATCCTTCCCAGGGAAAGAGGGGCACCTGTTGATACCCAATTTTTCCCGTATATTTTTTATATGCAAAATACTTTGAAAATAATATATATATATATATATATATATATATATGCATATATAAGCATGTCCAAGTGTTTTATTATTTTTTCAATTTTTAAACCAATTTATTGCCCTATTTTAACAGTACAAAACCAATGGTTATTCGCAAGAATATAATTTTTGGTGATTCACTTATTTTATCCTCATATTCGTACCAAAATATAGCTCAGGTAATTTTTGCACATTTTTTATAAATTGATTTGGTATTTTTAAAGCTAAATTGCACTTAATTGCAATACTAGCCTATTTTAAAAACTAATGACGTTTATAATTGCAAATTTGATTCCAGTATTTTTGGTCCAATATTTATATACTATTAATTAATTTAGCACCATTAATTTATTTTCAGAAATCATTTTGCGATTTTTATAAAATAAAAAGGGAAAAGTGGCTATTTAAAAGTTAGCCCTATTTCATTTCAATTTTAGCCCAAATTGACCCCTCATTAAAACCCAATTTCAATCTTAAACGGTCTAACCCAATTTCGATTTAACCCGCCCTGACCCAACTAAAACCTACCCGACCCAGATCCCCTCTAATCTTGGCCGTTGATCTCTGAGATCAACGACCCGTATTCATTCTTGCCTTTTTTAATCCAAACGACTACCCTAATCCCCTCTTTCCTCATCTATCAGCCGCCTCTAAAAAACCCACTCTCTCAAACTCTCTCGAATGTTCTCAAAACCCTAATCGTCTCCTACCGCCTTCAACCTCGAAACCCACCGGAAACCATTGCTTCTCTGGCCAAAGGAGTCTCATATTCACCTCCTACCGCTCCTATGTGCTCGATACTTGAAGATTCGAGTCCAGACCTTGAAGGTCTTCACTCAGATCTCCACCGATCCAAGGTTCTACGGCCATCTCCGGCTTTGCTCCGGCGTATCCTGGTCCTCTAAGCCTGATTCTGATCTTCTCCGACTCAGATCGGACTTTCAAAGCGTTTCTCATTTTAGGGTTCTTCTGAAACCCTAACTATTCGAGGTTTTCTCCGATTTTTCTTAGATCTGTTGTGTATCCATGCTCTATTTGAGTTTTCAAACGGTTTCCCCAACTTTCTTTCAAAAATTACTTTCAAAATCGATTCTTTTTCGGTTTAGGGTTTTCTGAAATGCTTAAAATGTTTCTCCGACTTTTCTTTTCCCTTTCTTTGTGTGTATTTGTCTCTACTGTGCTCATATGTTTCCTTTCTACCACACATGTTCTTCTGTGCTTTCTAATATTTCGTTTTCTTACTATGTCTCTATACCCTGCTCTCACATGTTTATCTCACTGTGTTTCCTATATCATGTTCTCGCATGCTTTCTACTGTGTTCTTATGCTTTTCTTTTACCATGTTCTTGTATGGTCTTTTACTGAGTTTTATACTCCGTTCTTGAATGTTCTTTACTGTGTTCTATATGCTCCACGCTTGTGTTTCTTCTACCATGTTTTCCATATTATGTTCTCATGTGTTTTCTACTATGTTCTGGTATTTCTTCTACTATGTCCTGCTATACTATACCTTTCTACTGTGTTCTTCGATATTTTCCTTCTACTGATCCTTGTTTAGGTTTTTTCTAAGAAAAAACTTTCTTAAGCATGTTTCTTCTACTCTTTCTACTGTGTTTGCATGTGTTCTCATGAGTTTCTGAAAGAAACCCCTGAACCTGTTTCGACTACTTGCTTCCTCATCTCTGTATTTGATTCAAGGTGGAAACCCTAGAATTTGGGGGTTTTGCCGAGGTTTGGTCATGTGATTGAACTAGGGTTCTATTTTATAACACTTAACTCTCTCAGACTAATTTTTGAGTTTTTGAACTAAGTCTGAACTTCTTTGCTTACATACAACTCTGAACTTTTATATTTCTTCTACACTAGACTCTTCTACTGATTGGCATGACAGCTCTTTCATGTTTAAACGTGTCTGTATGCTTTATATGTGTGATAAATCTTTCTTCAAAGAGGTTTTCAAACTAGTGATTGACTCAGAATTCCTTTTTAATAGGTCTAATTGATTGTTTACTGATTTTCCTTAAGTGAAAACCTTTTCCATCTTTCTGACTTGGTTCATTCATACCAAATCTCAGACCTTGTGATTTCTTGGTTGTTAATTGATTTTCTTTCCTTAAATTTTACAACCGTGTATTTCAGAGACCTTGTCCTTAAATAACATTTATGTATTTACCCTCAATTTCATGCTTTACACAAGTGTTTGATTAATTTCTTTTCTTAATTGTTTTATACCCGTTTGAATTTGAATCCCTTAATTAAAGGGAGTCTTATGTGATTGATTTACAATCAGTCTTTAATTATTTTCTTACCTTATTTCCTCATGACTTCCACACTATAAATACACGACCCCTCTTTTCACAAAGGACACACGATTAACATATTTCAGATCTCGCAATTTCACAATCTCTCTTGAACTCACACTCATAGTATTCTGTCTTCCAGTTTGCACTTTGGCTTTTACAAGACTATTTCCTTTTCTACTTGTTTCTTTGAAACTGTTTAAGTTTCAGCATCACCCCAATGTGTTTACTTACAGTTTTCTTCTGTATCCATGTTTACTTTATTGTTTTCTATGGAGTTTGATATTTAGTTTAGTATGCCTATGTTCTACTGCTTGTTTCTTTTATGAATCTTTGTTCCCTACCCTATTACCCCTATGTGTTTGTGAGTGATGACTCAGGGCATGGCAATATGAGTTGTTGTCCATGAACTGAGTTCTGAGGTCTTAACCTCTAAACAGGCTAAGGGGTATGCCAGCATATCCCATTGCTGAGTATGCCCGTCAGCCTGCTCTCCTTATGTTCTTGCAAATTCCCACTCCCCTATACCCTTATGTGTGCTGATTTTAAGTTATTCCCCTTTCCCCTTTCCCCTTTCAGAATTCCATTCCTGCACTTGCACTCTCTCCTAGTTTCTAAGTTCTACCCCCCTCTTGTGAGTCTTGCCTTGGGACCCCTTGGACACCTGAGGGCTGGCCCTTCCACACTGCACTATTGTCCTGGTTTGGTAATGTATTCGGGGTGTAAGCACTTCCCGGAGTCCATGAGGCTCTTTGGGAGCTCTGACACACCCCAAACGAGAGAAAGCTTTTGAAATCGGATCTTTGGAGTTGGTTCATCTCATGTTTCAGACAAGGAGCCTGAATTAGGCTCCCCTTGGTTGTACTTTTAATTTCTGATGTAATTTTGCTTTTCTTATTCTCTTTGGGCTGTAATAAACTTTCGGGGATGTTTAGTGAAAAGGGAGGGGTGACTATGCATGAAAAGGGATAGATAACTTGCCTATAGGAATCTCTAATTTCAGTACTTCTCATATAGCTACCATGCCTATAAGACACATGCACTTTCATATAGTTACCATGCCTATAAGACTTATGCACTTTCATATAGCTACCATGCCTATAAGATACATGCACTTTCATATAGTTACCATGCCTGTAAGACTTATGCACTTTTATGTAGTTACCATGCCTGTAAGATTTCTGCATCTCATTTAGCTACCATGGCTATAAAAAACTCTACATTCTCATTTAGATACCATGACTATAGGGATTCTGCACTTCCATGTAGATATTATGTCTATTGCTTCTGCACACGCACGTAGAGAATATGCCTATAGGTCTTTTCTGATTCTTGCATACCCGCTTTTCACTAGGCAAACTTATCTATAAGCCCTAATAACCCCAAAAAAATTGTAATCAGATACGCAACGCTTAGATATCATGCTGTACAATTTCTGCATTCTTCTATGTCTATAACTATGTTTTAAGCTGGCAATCACATAGAAAACATGCCTATAGGGGTTCTCATTCAAATCTAAATCGTCTCATTCGTCTTTAAGTTTAAAACTGGCATTACCAATGGCAGAACCTGTGCTCGTTTTCTTTACTGGAAACTTTCTTTTACCTAAATCAATCTGCAATCAGCTTTTCTTCTTTTGTTTCTGAAATCAGTAGATATCATGCCTATAGGTTTCATCTATCACTTAGGCAAGCCTCGGGATAAACTTATAAACTGCAACAGTTTTTATTAACTACAACCAGCGGGCAGGTCTAATTCGGACTTCTTATCTGAAAATATGTGATAAATCAGCCTGCTTTAACTTTTAAGTTTTATTTAGACCTTAAACAGTACGTGTAAGACATGCTAAACTATGTGTTTTCCTTAGTTTAAGGAGGTTTGTCTGAGCCTTATTATTTGTTTGTATGCTCTCCCTCAAACTTGCTATATGTGTTTTGATTGTCGCCTTAGTATTTTAATCTTTTGAAACCACAAATAAGCCAACGTCCCCTCCTTTTAGGATTAGTAATCCCAAATACCTCCGGGATTGATAGATTTGGGGCGGGTAATAGCGTGCAATAAGTAAACGAGACTATTCCGCGCTTTAGTATCTTAACTGGGTGGGAAAAGGTAGATATGGATATGATGACCATGCGATAACACCACGTGTATAAGTGGTTACCGGATGTTGTATGGGGTGATCCATATTATTTATAAACCTAGGACCCCCCTCTCTTTTACTTGTTTATTTCATTGTTTATTTTCAAATCCTCAAACTATTTTTTTCCTCAAAATTCAGCTTTTCTTTCGTTTCTTTTTCACTCCATCTATTTGCTACCTTTATGTGAAAATCCCCTCTTATTTGAAGCCTTACTTGTCTATATGATATTTGTACCTTAAAGTCATAACCGGGAACCACACTAGTGGATTCTGAGGGGTGCCTAACACCTTCCCCTTGGAATAATTTCAAGCCCTTACCCAATCTCTGGTTATCCAAACAAAACCCTTCTTAGTGTCCTAATGCACTTATATCATTAGGTGGCGACTCTTCACTTCTCTTAAACCCAATTCCCAAAAGGGAACTGTTGCCCTCCCAAATGTCATAAACCCGATTTCGCGAGAAAAAGGGGGCATCGACAGCATGGCGACTCCGCTGGGGAGATTCTTTTAGGCTTTTATCATTTCAAGCTATTACTGTGACTTTACATTTCTTATATGCCTTTATTTGTTTAATCCCTTTAAGCATTTAATTCCTTCTTCTATTACAAAACTAACTTGTCTTTTGTTTCTTTCTCTTATTTCTTTTATTGCCTTCCTTTACTGCATTCCTTTATTACTGTTTTAAATTATTGTAATTATTATTTTATGAACGTGCAAATACGTGACAACTTGTTTTAATTATTGCATAAGCATGTTTTCAACATCATATTCCACTCGTGCCAAACAAAATACCGTAGCAACGCTTATAATGAGTGTTGCGCCCTTCCGATATTATCACCCCCTAAATCCGGCAAAGGCATATTTGTGGTAAAACCAGTCGATCAACGGTGTAGTCGAGGGTTCCGCGCCTTTCCCTCTTGAGTTGTCCGCTCAAGGGTACCAGTCTAATACCCCATAGAAACCTTACTCTGTTTAATTGTGCATGCNAAATTAACCGTAACGTAACGTTTAAGTCCGACGTACTACACGTACGACGTAAGGCCGTCGACGAGTAGTACTACCACTAACTAGGGCGGACAAGTTAGTAGAGGACCGTCAAACTACTGTACGAGAGAGGTTGCAATGTCCTGAACCACGTCACAATCGTCGGTTCATCTAAAAAATATTTCTAAAATATATACTTATGTCATATCTTTAACAAACTCATGCATATTTATTATCGAAATCGCTTTGTTCAGCAACGCTACCCCCATGATACATACCGTGTCATCATATCAGAGCCGAGCAGATCAAGCAAAGTCAGCGGAAACACGAACTAACCTTTCCCCTTTACAAAACTCACGATTTTTCTTTGGATGCAGGCACCCAAGTCGCAAAAACGTATATTATACACTCATACTGTTCAGGAATACAACTCTCAGAACTGTCACACCTATTCACAATTGCTATCCACATACAGCACCCCCAACAGCCACGATATCGCAATCGGCTATCAGCTATCAGCTATCAGCTAAGAATTTTTATTACTATTCACCTTTTATTTCTGCATTGCATAAGGCTACCATTCTGCCTTCCGAGACTAAGCACTGTCTCCATCTGCATTTCTGCATTGCATAAGGCTACCATTCTGCCTTCCGAGACTAAGCACTGTCTCCATCTGTATTTCTGCATTACATAAGGCTACCATTCTGCCTTTCGAGACTAAGCTCTGTCTCCATCTGCATTCCTGCATTGAATAAGGCTGCCATTCTGCCTTCCGAGGTTAAGCTCTACCTCCATCTGCATGGCTGAAAGATCGCCACCTCTATTTATGTCTTGCATGGTTGAAAGATCGCCACCTCTATTTACATCTTGCATCGGCTGAAAGATCGCCACCTTTATTTATGTCCTGCATCGGCTGAAAGATCGCCACCTTTATTTATGTCCTGCATCGGCTGAAAGATAGCCATCTTTATTTATGTCCTGCATCGGCTGAAATATCGCCATCTTTATTTATGTCTTGCATCGGCTGAAATATCGCCACTTTATTTACGCTTTCATGGGCTGAAAGATCGCCACCTATCGTATTGCATGGGCTGAAAGATCGCCAAATTTGTCCAAAGGCGTCATTGTTCGGAGGCACCATTCGCATAGCCCGAGAACGCCATGCCATGGCCTGAGGATCCCTTTTAATCTCTTGCATATCATTATTCAAAGGCATCATAGTTCGGAGGCATCATTCTCATAGCCCGAGAGCATCATTTCATAGCCTGCGAATCCTTTATTATATGCTTCATGGCCCAGGACATCATGGTCTAAGGACGTCATCCTAACCGTCCGAAGACAGCATTCATGGTCCGACGGGAATTTGCATCACGTTTAATTTTTCCGCACGATATACGCTTGTATTGCTTGTTTGCAGGTAAACAGGCGAGCAACGGCCGTTTTAGCAGGAGCGATCACACTCCAGTTCCCGCAGCCCTATCAGACTTTAACCATCCATCCCAACCTAAATATCGCGTCCGTTCTTGAAAGATCTCCATCGGCATGTTCCGCCGTCGGATCCTGAACTACATATGGACTGATTGCTGTAAAAACCACGGATATGTAGGCAGCTGAAGAACCAGAGCGCGGTCAGATTCTTCAAACTATTCCGTTCGGTCAAATTGGCCATCATATCTTTACCCGACAACTCTTTCATCCTTCCCGAGTAAAGAGGGGCAGCTGTTGATACCCAATTTTTCCCCGTATATTCTATATATGCAAAATACTTTCAAAATAGCATACATATGCATATATAAGTATGCCTAGATGTTTTATGTATTTTTCCTAATTTTTAAAGGATTTTTTTAATCAATTTATTGTCCTATTTTCACAGTACAAAACCAATGGTTATTCCCAAGAATATCATTTTTGGTGAGTCACTTATTTTATCCTCATATTTGTACCAAAATATAGCTAAGGTAATTTTTGCGCATTTTTTACAAATTTATTTAGTAATTTTAAAGCTAAATTGCATACAATTGCAATTTTAGCCTATTTTGAGATTTAATAGCATTTTATAATTATGAAATTGGTTCCAGTATTTTTATTTTAATATTTATATATTATTAATCAATTTAGTACCTTTAATTTATTTCCAGAAATTATCTTACAATTTTTTATAAAATAAAAAGAGAAAAAGTGGCTATTTTAAAGTTAGCCCTGTTTCATTTCGATTATAGCCCAAATCAACCCCCAATTAAAACCCATTTTCAATCTTAAACGAGCTAACCCAATTTTGATTTAACCCGCCCCTGACCCAACTAAAACCTACCCGACCCAGATCCCCTCTTATCCTGGCCATTGATCTTTGAGATCAATGACCCCTATTCATTCTTGCCTTTTTTAATCCAAACGACTACCCTAATCCCCTCATTCCTCATCTATCAGCCGCCTCTAAACACCTCACTCTCTCAAACTCTCTCGAATTTTCTCAAAACCCTAATCGTCTCCTACCGTCTCCAACCTCGAAACCACCGAAATCCATGGCTTCTCAGGCCATGGGAGGCTTAAACTCACCTCCCTTTGCTCTTATATGCTTGGTACTCGAAGGTTCGAGGTCTGACCTCGAATGTGTTCGTTCAGATCTCCAACGATCCAAGGTTCTACGACCATCTCCAGCTTTGCTCCGGCGTATCCTGGTCTTCTGAGCCTGATTTTGATCTTCTCCGACTCAGATCGGACCTTTTTTCAAAGCCTTTCTCATTTTAGGGTTCTTCTGAAACCCTAACGAGGTTTTCTCCGACTTTTCTTAGATCTATTGTGTATCCATGCTCTATTTGAGTTTTCAAACGGTTTCCCCAACTTTCTTTCAAAAATTACCTTCAAAATCAATTCTTTTTCGATTTAGGGTTTTCAGAAATGCATAAAATGTTTCTCCGACTTTTCTTTTCCCTTTCTTTGTGTGTATTTGTCTCTACTGTGCTCATATGTTTCCTTTCTACCACACATGTTCTTCTGTACTTTTTAATATTTCGTTTTCTTACTGTGTCTCTATACCCTGCTCTCACATGTTTATCTCACTATGTTTCCTATATCATGTTCTCGCATGCTTTCTACTATGTTCTTGTGCTTTTTCTTTTACCATGTTCTTGTATGGTCTTTTACTGAGTTTTATACTCCGTTCTTGATTGTTCTTTACTGTGTTCTTTATGCTCCACGCTTGTGTTTCTTCTACCATGTTTTCCATATTATGTTCTCATGGGCTTTCTACTATGTTCTGATATTTCTTCTACTATGTCCGGCTATACTATACCTTTCTACTATGTTCTTTGATATTTTCCTTCTACTGATCCTTGTTTAGGTTTTTTCTGAGAAAAAACTTTCTTAAGCATGTTTCTTCTACTCTTTCTACTGTGTTTGCATGTGTTCTCATGAGTTTCTGAAAGAAACCCCTGAGCCTGTTTCGACTACTTGCTTCCTCATCTCTGTATTTGATTCAAGGTGGAAACCCTAGAATTTGGGGGTTCTGCCGAGGTTTGGTCATGTGATTGAACTAGGGTTCTATTTTAGAACCCTTGACTCTCTCAGACTAACTTTTGAGTTTTTGAACTAAGTCTAAACTTCTTTGCTTACATACAACTCTGAACTTTTAAATTTCTTCTACACTAGACTCTTCTACTGATTGGCATGACAGTTCTTTCATGTTTTAATGTGTCTGTATGCTTTATATGTGTGATAAATCTTTCTTCAAAGAGATTTTCAAACTAGTGATTGACTCAGAATTCCTTTTTAATAGGTCTAATTGATTGTTTACTGATTTTCCTTAATTAAAAACCTTTTCCATCTTTCTGACATGGTTCATTCATACCAAATCTCAGACCTTGCGATTTCTTGGTTGTTAATTGATTTTCTTTCCTTAAATTTTACAACCGTGTATTTCAGAGACCTTGCCCTTAAATAACATTTATGTATTTACCCTCAATTTCATGCTTTACACAAGTGTTTGATTAATTTCTTTCCTTAATTGTTTTATACCCATTTGAATTTGAATCCCTTAATTAAAGGGAGTCTTATGTGATTGATTTAGAATCATTTTTAATTATTTTCTTACCTTATTTCCTCATGACTTCCACACTATAAATACACGACCCCTCTTTTCACAAAACACACACGAGTGAACATACGATTAGCACATTTCAGACCTCACAATTTCACAATCTCTCTTGAACTCACACTCATAGTATTCTGTCTTCCTGTTTGCACTTTGGCTTTTACAAGACTACTGCTCTTCTTACTTGTTTCCTTGAAACTGGTATGTCCTAATTTTAGTTTTCAGCATCACCCCAATGTGTTTACTTACAGTCTTTATATCCATGTCTACTTTACTGTCTATGTAGAGTTCAATATTTAATTTAGCATGCCTATGTTCTATTGCCTGTTTCTACTGTGAATCTTTGCTCCATAACCCATTACCCCTATGTGTTTGTGAGTAGTGACTTAGGGCATGGCAACAACAGTTGTTGTCCATGAACTGGGTTCTGAATCAATGAGTTCTTAACCTCTAAAATAGGCTGGAGGGTGTGCCAGCACATCCCATTGCTAGGTATGCCCATCAGCCTGCTCTTCTTGTGTTCTTGCAAATTCCCCACTTCCCTATGCCCTTATGTGCACTGATTTTAAGCTATTCCCTTTTCCTCTCCCCTTTCAGATTTCCCCTTCTGCACTTACACTCTCTCCTAGTTTCTAAGTTCTGCCCCTCTTTTGTGAGCCTTGCTTTGGGACCTTGAGTTCCCTCTAAGCTTGGACACCTGAGGGCTGGCCCTTCCGCACTGCACTATGTATTAATCCTGTAATGTATTTGGGTGTGAGCACTGCCCGGAGTCCACATGAGGCTCTTAGGGAACTCTGACACACCCCAAATGAGAGAAAGGCTTTTGAAATCGGATCTTTGGAGTCGGTTCATCTCATGTTTCAGACAAGGAGCCTGAATTAGGCTCCCCTTGGTTGTACTTTTAATTTCTGATGTAATTTTACTTTTGTTTTATTCCATTATGGGCAGTAATAACTTTGTAATAAACCTGCGGGGATGTTTAGTGAAAAGGGAGGGGTGACTATGTATGAAAAGAGTAGATAACTTGCCTATAGGAATCTCTAATTTCAGTGTTTTTCATATAGTTACCATGCCTCTAAGATTTATGCACTTTCATATAGTTACCATGCCTATAAGATTTCTGCACTTTCATATAGTTACCATGCCTATAAGGTTTCTGCACTTTCATATAGTTACCGTGCCTATAAGACTTATGTATTTTCATGTAGTTATCATGCCTATAAGATTTCTGCATCTCATTTAGCTATCATGTCTATAAGAAACTCTGCATTCTCATTTAGATACCATGACTATAGGGATTCTGCACTTTCATGTAGATAGTATGTCTATAGCTTCTGCACACGCACGTAGAGAATATGCCTATAGGTCTTTTCGGATTCTTGCATACCCGCTTTTCACTAGGCAAACGTGTTTATAGGCCTTAAGTAAAACAATGCAACACCTAGATATCATGTTATAGGATTTCTGCACTCTTCTATGTCTATAACAATGTTCTAAGTTGGCAAACACATAGAAAGCATGCCTATAGGGGTTCTAATTCAAATCTGAATAGCCTCACTCGCTTATGAGTCTAAAATTAGCAGTAATAATGTGTTACCACAAGCAGAACTCCTGTTTTCTAAAATTCATTTTTAACGGGCAACTTCCCTTTAAATGAGCATGTAATTAGTTCATTTTCTTATTTCTGAAATCTGTAGACATCATGCCTATAGGTTTTCGTCTATCACTTAGGCAAGCCTTAGGGTAAAAGTTATAAACTGCAACAGTCTTTATTAATTACAACCAGCGGGCAGGTCTAACTCGGACTTCTTATCTGAAAATATGTAAAAAATCAGCCTGCTTTAACTTTTAAGTTTAATCAGACCCTAATGAGTACGTGCAAGACATGCTAAACTATATGCTTTCTCTGATCTAAGGAGGTCTGTTTGAGCCTTATGTGTTTGAATGCCTTTCCCATATTTGATCTATGTGTTTTGATTGTCGCCCTAGAATTTTGTCCTTTTAAAACTATAAACCTCATACCCTTTCCCTTTAGGATTAGTAGTCCCAAATGCCTCCGGGACTGATAGGATTGGGGCGGGTAATAGCATACAATAAGTGAAACGAGACCATTCCGCGTTTAATACCTTAACGAGGTGGGAAAGGGTAGATATGGATATGATGACCACGCGATAACACCACGTGTATAAGTGGTTACCGGGTGTTGTGTGGGGTGATCCATATTATTTATAAACCTAGGACCTCCCTCTCTTTTACTTGTTTATTTCATTGTTTATTTTCAAATTTCTCAAACTATTTTTTTTCTCTCAAAATTCAGCTTTTCTTTCGTTTCTTTTCACTCCATCTATTTGCAATCTTCATGTGAAAATCTCCTCTTATTTGAAGCCTTATTTGTCTATATGTCATTTGTACCCTAAAGTCACAACAATAGCTTGGCCGGGAACCACACTAGTGGATTCTGAGGGGTGCCTAACACCTTCCCTTTGGAGTAATTTCAAGCCCTTACTCAATCTCTGGTTATCCAAACAAAACTCTTCTTAGTGTCCTAATGCACTTTAATCATTAGGTGGCGACTATTCACTTCTCCTAAACCCAATTCCCAAAAGGGAACGAGTTGTCCTCCCAAATGTCATAAACCCGATTTCGCGAGAAAAAGGGGGCATCGAAAACCTGGAACAGCTACACCATTCTCTCCATGGTCCTCAGGACCGTTGTTCTCCTGTGCATTCACTGAGTTTAACATTTTGACCTTAAATCAAAGATGCTTAGGACAAGAAAAGCCGTGAAAGATAACTTGCGTTATATAGTAAACCAGCAAGAAAACAACCACTATTATTTTTAGCCCCACAGTGGGCGCCAAACTGTTTACCTTGAAAATGACAATTAGATTTGATTTTGTGGTTCTAAAAATACGTGATTTATTTTTATGCTGGTTGTTAGGCAATAGATGCTAAGTGAGAGACTAGAAGATAACCGAAGAGCTTGAAGATAGTATAATAATCAAACCGAATGACTGGAAATCGGGGCCTCGAGATCGAGTTGGATGCTCGGCTGAGGATAGTCGATGAAGGACTAACAATTATGAGAGCTTTGATGGCGACTTTTTATGATCAATAATGATTAATAAATGAAGAACAATTAATTAAATATAGCAAGATAATGAATACAGGCAATAGAATCAAATAGAGAGTATGTTTAAGTTAGAGAGGAGAGAATGTTCTTGTTCTTGTATTGAATGTTGTGTTTCCCTTTACAAAATGGTAAAGGTCCCCTTTATATAGGAAGGGAAATCCCAACATAGTACATGAGTAATTATTACAAAGAAATATAGCTGGCACAACCATTCACTAGTTTGGTACAGACTAGTGTTTCTCTTGTAGGTATTGTCAGTTCTGGTCACGTGCCCCGTGGTCGGTCATAAAGAAATCTCGAAGACTGACCTCGAGCTGTGCCTCGGGCCTTCGAGGTGAAACTACGGCAAGGCACGACGGTCGCAAAATCGTGCTCTCAGATTTTAGCCGCATACATAGTAACAGGGATATAAAGTCTATTTCCACCTATATGTATATTGAGGTGGTGCCGCTTCTAACAAGATTTAAGGAGTTGATCTTGTAAATATTCATGAATTTGGATTAGCACATGGGCATAAAAGTGCTAAAGCATAATATTGGATTGTTTCTCTACTTAATAATATTATGTGTGTGATACTTTCGGTTTGACAAATGGAGTTGTGGTTCAAATCTTAGGATACCAATAACTTCGTCAAACTTTAAGGTACTTACACTAATGAAAAGTTCAAATCTATATAAGATACTTTTCGATATGCATGATATTATGAGACATATTACAAACTAGTGGGGGATTGTTAGAGTAGTTTGTATTATGTGGGAGTCCCACACCGATGGCCATAAGCCATTTAGTTGGCTTTATAAAGCTTGGCCCATTAAGTCCAATAAAATGAACAATTGACATATTTAGAAGAATATGTGTGTATATATATATATATATATATATATATATATATATATATATATAAATAAATGAATTGGGGCTTGGGCGCGGGCCGGGTCGAATCTTTAAATAAAGATTTTATTTTTCGTATTTTATATGGAATAACTTTTTGTTATTTAAAATTTGAATTTAAATTTAAGTTTTAATTTTAATTAACAGAAAGAATTGTGGCTATTCGTGAAAAGGGGCGTCTCTTCAGAAAAGTCTCCTTTTCTTATCTATAAATACAAAAGACATCCCAGAAGTAGAGCATTCAATCTGCACATATGTTTCAGGCTTTGTTGTATCCTGATAGTGAATTGCTTGTAGTCCCTAAAGTATATACCGGCAATAACTCTTGAAAGATAGTGATCTTTCACGCCTCAAAGCCTTTAATTGTCTGTTACTTACCTATATTTTCTAACAATTCGCCAAAAAAAATTTGTCCGATCTCACTCAAATCGAAACAAGCTGTGATTGCTCTATTTTCATACTCTGTGATACTCTGATTTGCTCGTCATGTCACTAGGGGCAGATGTGAAGTATCACGCCATCTGGTTTGCTCTACTATATTTGGATGCAAAGGCGTGCTGGCATATGACTTTATGCGTTCCTCAGCATGGATTGCCTGCACAAAATAACATTTGTTATCCCCTATTCTGAAACCAAGTTGCCTAAGCCATCAAGTGAATTCTCTTTGAAAACTGAAAATTGCTGAATGTCCTTATCTGTGTAGAATTGCATGTCATAGAAAAAAAAGTTTCAAGTATGAATTCTTACTATACATTCTGTAAACAATATACTAACCTCTTTATGCCAATTAGTTCGGAACATTTTCAACAACAAAATTACTGTTTGAAGGAGGCTGCCAAACAACATCCCAGACCAGATCCCCTCCACTCCAAAATTGGCAAGGTAACCGAGGCAGGCACCAATTGGTAGGCCGATTACATAGTAGCAAACAATATTTATGATTGCAACTGAATTTTGCCATCCAGCTCCAACTGCCACCCCTGCATTTATGACAAGAAAAAAGGCAAAGTTATACCTAGCGACGACATAAACTTTGCCTCTTGTTTCGCTTCTCTTTTTTTTTTCTTCTAACTTTTGGGAAGGTTATAAGTTACCATGAAGTACAGGCTGGATGCTGTTGAGAATGATGGTCGCAGCCAAGAAGTACCCTAATTTTGATGTCTCCTTTATGACCTCAGGTTTACTAGAAAACAATATGGGGAAATGGTTCTTAGCTGCAATAACTGCAGCAGTAAAGAAAACTCCAACAATCATTGATGTAACTACAGCAACCACTACTGAGAATTTTGCAGCTTTTGGACGACCAGCTCCTAGTTCATTGGAAACACGCACGCTGCATAGTAAGAAGAGCAACTTTACAAAACATGGAATTCTAAGTATGCTATTGTAACAAATGTTTTACATGTTGTTTTCAAACTCGCCTGCTAGACTGTTTTTTCTTACATACCAGACAGTTGTAACATGCGAACTTACAAATCATATTTAGTTACCGATTTGGACTACCATTAAATCAAGTGTAAAGGATCAAACCTGACTGCGGCATTGAAACCTAGAGTGATCATCAGTGTCCATAATTGCAAGTTCATGCTGTAGCAAAGAGGAGATGAATGAATAAGAAGAACAAAAGGTGAGAACAGATTCTTAAAACCTGGAAAACGCTTAGTTAAGGTCCGTAAGAACTCTGAAATTAACAAGGAGTTTGATTAATCCACCCACCAGATTGATATAGCATCTACTGCAATTTCCGGATTCTTTAACCACCCCACCATAAGAATCACCACTGTGTAATACCAGAGCTCCAGGCTGTCAATATTGTTTAGCAAATTAGTAAGATATATGATCAAACTATTTTATAAGAAAAATTATTGTATCATGAGAAAGTAAGGAAGTTACCAGAGCATGATAGCTGATGCAAGTGACAGTTCTAAAAAACCCCACAGTGATTTGAATGCTAATGTGGAAAATCCAGTCCATGCTTCAGGGAAGTAACCAGAGATAACATAGACAAATTGTGCTATAACCACAAGCCACCATGAGATATTCCCTGCTATGGCAGCACCAAGTAGGCCATGCCCGCGTTTTGTCACCAGCACCCAATTTAGTACAACATGAAATGCCAATATAACTAGATTAATTACCGTCATAACCCATATTTTTCCTTGAGCTTGGAGGAATTTTTCAACAGGGAAATTGAGCGCGTAAGCATACAATTGAGGAATCACCCATATCGCATACTTTCCAGCAAGTTCTGAAATACTTGTATTCTGGTGTAGTAACTTCAGTAATGGTGATGTGAATATGTAAAATGGTGTCAGCAATAAGGCTGTTACAAGAGTAAGGACACATGATCTTTGCATGTAGATTCCAAGCATATCATATTTTCCAGCTCCAACAGCTTGACCACAGAGTGTCTCAAGGGCACTTCCCATCCCTAGCTAATACAACAAATTCAGACAAAAAAGCAAGAGTCAATATTCAAATCCAAGTACATTTCCCTGGTCTCAGTTTGATTTTCCACTATAGAAATGAGCAGTTCAACACCTTTCTTTCCATTGACATAAAAAGAAGCTGCTTCTTTACTAAAGAGAAGTCAAGTTTTATTTTGGCATTTTCATCTATAGAAGTAAATGCCTTGTTCATATCCCTGTAAATAGTACTGTCCCCTTTCATCCTTTAAAAGAATATCCTTTAAATTCTACAAAGCTGCTTAGCACCTCCATCAAGAAGACTAATCAAACTCTTTCCCAATTCTAGTTCTTAGTAACATTTATAACAAGGAAAACAAAGAGAAAAAGGAGAGAAAGAAAAGTAGTAACAAATTTTGTACAAGATATATAACATGAGAATCCTTAAGAGTTATGGATTGTTAGATGCATTAACAGCAGTTATTTAAAGAGTTTTTACACTGTGAAAGCAATTAATTAATCCGTCACAGCAAGTTATTGCTCCATTATCAGTTTATCCATATCAGGCTTTATATGGAGAGTTACATGTTATTGTAAGTCAATTTAACCTGATAGAATTCTTCACATAAACTCATCTGAGAAGTACGTACCATTATTCCATAGACAAATCCTTCAATCACATTCTGAACAATAGAGACAGCAGCTAGCTCCCTAGACCCAAGATGGCCTATGAATGCAACCGTGACAAAGCCAATGGAGAACTGAGCGACTGCTGTCAAAATGGCTGGTGCTGCTATCTTCCACATCTTCCTGGATTCAACCCAGATTTTTTCTCCTGTTTTCTTGGCATCATCATAATCATCAGCCTGAAATTTCCTTTCCATTTCAAAAGGCCCTACAGACTCCATTATGTTGTACTTGTGCTTCTTTTCTTGACTTTCCTTCACCATGAAAATTACATGTATACTTGCCTGTTACTTTAATCCCTTCTGCTATATATATGTTCACAGGAACTTCACAAATATATGTTAAGAGAAAAAACAGGCTGATTTCTTTAAAGATTTGTCGACCCTATTTTCACGTTGGTACATGGAACTAAAATTCATTCATCATGACAAGCATGAACGTTCTTTGAACAACTAACTAAATTTGTTTATTCAAATAATTTCTGGATTTGTTGGAGAACATTGCCGGCTTATAATATTGTTGTGGCAGATGAATGATGCAAGTTGTTGCCTAGTAGGTTTGACATTGTACGAATTTCATGGTCATAATATAAGTACTTGAACTTCCCTTTTTTCTAATCTTGTGACGAGATTCTCGTCAAGCAATTATAAATATCGTATCTTGACGGATTCAAAGGTGTCAAACCCAAACTACAATTGTATAGCTTCTTATGTGCTTAAAACTCTGGCGAGAGTCAAATTCTTTAATTTTGGACATGAAAATTTTATGTTTAAAAAAAAATTAGATATTTGAAAACTAGTAAAAGAATACTACAATTCATAATAATAGATAATTTAAAATATTTAAGACATATGAAAAAGTACAATAAAAAAAACTAGTTTGACTCTCGAAATTCACGCGATGTGACATAAATTAAGATGGGGGAGTGATAAAATCAGTTGAATTTTTCTGCTCTAAGATGATTTTCTTAATTTTCTAATCAATTGATCTGAGGATCTTTAACATATAATGGATACATCTTGAAACCTAAAAAGTTTAAAAACTTCATATGCCAACAAAAATATGTATATTTGAAAAGAGGATTTAAATAATATTTGTTAATTTGGTCCACCGCTTAGACACATGTATAAGAACTTGGTCCTTACATCTGCTTCTTCGTTAAATAATTAAAATAGTAAAGTGCGGAATTAAATACACAGGAGATTTTTACGTGAAAAACCTTCTTGTTTAAGGGAGTAAAAATCACGACATACCTCTAGGATTTCTCACAAAAACAAGGAGCAGTCTCAGGTTACAAAACCCTTACAACCTAAGAAACAAAATCCTAGCCACTTGACTGCCTACAACCACTCTGATTGGAGCAAAATGCTCAAGCTAACTCTAGCCTAAGACTTGAATGAATCACAGAGAAAAACCTCTCGAAATGCTTCTTGTATAAGAAAATAAGATTACAACTCAATAAGCTTAATACAATGAACTAGACTAGACACAATGAATTTGTCATTGTATCACGGAACAGGTTCTATTGTATCAAGGAACAGGTTCTCTAGTCTCGTTCTTCTGCACATTCTAGATTTCAATATCCACTTCAGAATTTTAAACTCGTTTTTTCTTACTTTCTCTCAATTTTCTCTGAAGAAATAATGAAAGTGCATTGACTGTCTGTTCTTTGTTTTTAGTTTTACATGAAAAGTTTAAAATTTTAGGTAAAATTGTCACATAATTCAGTACTAGTGTTGACATGATACAATAGTATAATCTTAACCATTGGTACTTTCTCTTCTACTGTGTAACTAGGGTCTCTATTGCAGGAGTAAAATTTCTTTTCCTTCCAGCCTTCAAAAGAAAAGAAAAGAGAAATTCTTTTAAGTATGCCACAGATTCAAACGAGGTTTGTCTTCAATCATAAATATTCCACCACTTATATCGAGCCATAAATTCTTTTACTTAGATTGTTCTTTTACCTTTGGATTGTTCAAATCCAATCAAAGTAAATAGCACTATATTCCCCGACCCCTATGATGATCCTGTTGATGCTTCTCTTGTTCGATCTGTTTGTTGGCATTCCTGTTTCTGAAGTGGTTTTTGACTCGATCATTCAGAAATTATCGAAGGTGTCCGTTATTGAACAATCGGGCAACTTCTTCCCTCAACTGTCGGCAATCTTTGATCTTGTGACCATGAGTGCCGTGATACTTACACATCAAGTTAGGATCTCTTTGGGTAGGGTCGGACTGCAATGGTCAAGGCCTGTCGAAACCATTTTAACTCATCAGAACTCAGCTATTGGGTCCTCAATCGCTTCTCTTCTCGTTCCTCGCGGAATGATGCCTAGACCCATTTCCCCTTCGGTCCGCGTTGTATGGTTGGTACTGATCCTGAACCAGTCTTGGCTCATGATCAACGGTTCTCTTAGGACTGTCATCATCCCGGTGGGGTAAACAGACCTGAAAGGAGCTCCGAGTTGGTTGTCCTCGACCCTGATCTTTGACTTGTACCTGTTGTGGACGTCGGTCTAGGTCACCGCGGGGTACTCTACTAAATTTTGTTTTAGCTGTTGAGAGGCCAAGGAACTTCGGGGGTTAAGCCCAGGAGTGAATGCCTGGAGGGCCCAATCATCTGCAATCGGAGGCACGTCCATCCATTCCATCTTGAAATTTCACACAAACTCCCTGAGCATCTCGCTATCTCTTTGTTTAACCTTGAAAAGGTCTGACTTTCTGGTCTCAACCTTGATGGCCTCGGCATAGGCACGAAAGCATCTGCAAGCATAGCAAACGAGTTAATGGAATTTTGGGGTAAATATTGATATTTTATACTTCAACACCACAAAAGAGGGGGGGGGGGTGATTTGTGTGGTGTCCAATTTTTGGCTTAAGTTGTTTATGGAAGGACCTGGTTCTTCTATGTGTTCCAACTACTACTGTTGCGGAATAATAAGTACAGAAATTAAAGAACACAAAGATTTTACGTGGAAAACACCTGGCTCAAAAGGTGAAAAAACCACGACCTACTTTCCAGTAGGATTTTCCCAAACTCTCCACTAAAATCACTGAGCCAAAATAGCATTTACAAAACTCTTTGTAAACCTAAGGATTACCTCTAATCCCGTTGTAGCAACCAGCCTCCAACTGTTGCAACAACTTCAAGTTAACTCTAACTTGAATACTCAAAGTACCTATTACAATTGCTTCTAGATAAAGCTGAAAGGTACAATATGAAACACCTACTACAATTGAACTAGAATTAAGAAAGACACATAAAACTCTTTATGGAGTTGGTTCTTCAATCTGGTTCATGTAGCTTTAGGTTTGCACACTTGAATCACACATGAACTGCTTGCAAAAAGCCTTGTTATTTTGCTCTCAATTCACGTTTAACTTCTGCGTTTTTGTGCAACACCTGTAATGTGAGAACATCCTGCAATTTATAGAGTTAGTAGCTGAAGAAATAACTAGAGTTCTGATGCAACTCTTCCTTGGTGGAAGAGTTCTAGTTGATCTCAACTTCTAACTCCTTCCCTATCTTGGATAATGTTCTCTTTGAGTAAGGAGTCCTTCTCCTTATAAATTAGGCAACCTTTTCGATCAGGAGATATTAAATACACCAAGTTAAGCTTATCTCCTTCATGTGCATCCCACATGCTCGAATCTGCCCGTTTTTATGAACTTGAGGGATGGACCTGGAGGATGGACCTGGTTCATGCCTGAGTTCCTTTGTCAGTCTTCAAAACTAACCTTTACTTGGGCCAACAAATTCCCCCTTTTTGATGATGACAAACTCTGTGCTTTTCATACGCTTAGCCCTGTTTAAACTCAGCTCAACATCAACACAATGTTAGAAATATTTTTATTTTTTATCACTTATCATCAAGGACTAGGTACATTAGGTTATAAACATCACTGTTCAAAGTCTAAACGTCACTTGTTTAAAGCACAACCTTTTTCCCCCTTTTGGCATCATCGAAAAGTTGCATAAAAATGTGAGATAACCAGATTTTAAAGCTTACTCATGGCCACTGGGGCTACTTCAAATGCAAATATGGATTAATCATCATAAATCAAGCTACGAATTTTAACCATCAAAGAAATATAAACAAACAGTTAGAGCAAAAACAGTGAATTTCATTGATGATTGATAAGATTCTACCACAAAGCATAAGAAGAAATAAAAATACTGAAAACATAAGCAAAAGAAACAAAAAGTCCCGAATTGGGTCACTGGTTGATCTACACTATGCTAGGATTTAAGGCTTGGAAGAGGTAGGGGATGGGTTATTTGCTTGGAGAAGTTTCATCATGTCTTGAAGAATTCCATCATTCTTCTCCTTTTCCCTTGTAAGTTTAGTTCTGAGAACATCTCTCTCAGATTGTACCTCAACCAATCGTGTCTTCAGCCTTGCTATCTCAACATCCTTTGCCTCACTCTCCTGTAATAGAGCTTTGACCTTGCTATTGATAGGTGTCCTTTTAGATGAACCAGGTTCATTGGAAATGGCATTGACCTCATAATCGCAAGCAAGCAGAGTATTAACCCCACTTCTTCATAGGTACCTTGAAATGTGCAAGCACAGTTATGAGAATAAAGCCATAGGGAATGGTATGAGTCTTGAAGCCATTTATAACCCTATCAGTAGGTCCGTGAGGGTTTCCTGTTCAGATGGAACAGGTTCATCTATATTTTTTCCCAAATTGAACCAACCCCTCAGCAGCTTTGCCAGACCCACTTCCCCCTGTTTTTCTTACGCTCTCTTCTATTTCAGTAAATTCCTCTCCCCATACAACCATTGCACCAGTTTCTTTTGTTAGACCATCAGGAGTGCGTGAAGAATCAACCACTCTTTTACCATTTTCCCTCACAGAACTCCTAGCACTCTTGCTCTCTTTTTCTTTTCCCTTTTTATTTTTACCACCGACTTCTCCAGATTCTGTAGTCTCAACACCTGCTATAGATCCTACCAGTACAAATCTATTCTCCAAATTTGCAGCAACTTCAGAAATTATCTCAGGAGTAACTTTAGAATCAGAAGATACATGTTCAGTTTCGGAATACCTACTTTCTTCCCCCTTAGTAGCAGGCTTAAATGAATCTTCAGATTTCTCAGATTCTTCTTCCCTAATTGCTTGTTTATTTTCTTGATTAGCTCTCCTTCAGCGACAATCTTACGAGCCATCATCATTACTCTAATTTTCTTAGAGATTGGTGTGGTTGAAGCAGTGGTAGAAGGTGTGCAAGTGGTTTCCTGTGGTGGTGGTGAAGGATTTTCAGTGGTGTTTGACATATCTGGGCTAGGGTATGGAAGAGAAGAGAATTAGATTGTGTTTGAAAGATGAAAGAAGAATGAGAGTTTTTGACGGCTTGAGAGAGATGAAGTAAGGAATACACTAAAGCTGATAAATATACAGAGAAATAATTGATGGAGTAACTACAACTTTTCAAACTCTTAAAAGTCTTAATCAAACTGAAATTCAGTTTTGAAGAGACGTTGGAGTGTATCCCTAGAATCTAGGTAGTTTAATACGGTCAGGAGTCTTGAACGTAACTGGTTCACTTGTAACGGATAAGTTCAAAAGAACTTTGGTATTTGGTAGGACTCTGCTCATGATCCAAATATAGTTATTTCAAATTATGCAGAGTGTAGAAAACATACCGTGTTATCTTGATGAACCAGGTTCTTCACTGATAATTCTCTCGTGTAAGTCTAAATTTGCCAAAATAGAGAAAATATCATTAGAGATTAATGAATCATTTTAACACATGGCACAAGAGTATATTATGGGAAGTATGAGACTGAGCAAGATTTAATCTAATTATACACAATTTACAAACTTTCTAACCAAATTTTTCCAACTTTTTTTCCCATTTAACCTTGAACAAGTCCTTTTAGGTGATCTTAATCATCCCTAATTCCAACATGTTCCTCTCAAAGTGATCTCTAGTTAAGGTTTTGTGAAGATGTCAGCAATTTGCTTGTCAGTAGTGTGAGCACGTGATTTTTGCCCCCGCTTGAACTATTCCTATAAATTTCTTAAAAATTAGGATTTTTATTTATTATTTGAATTTTAGGAAATTAATTGCACGATTTTTGTTTGTTGCATTGGCATAATTCATAAAAAATACAAAAATAGCACATTTGCATTTGGAATTCGATTTTATATTTTATTGGTCAATTAATATCACAAAATAGAAGGAAATAACAAATAGTCATTGTTGCATTTTTGTTTAGTTTTCTTTTTAATCTAGGATTTAGCTTATTTTTAGAAAATTAATTAGTTTAATTTTAGGGTTAAATCAGGTTTTGGTTAGTTTTAATTTTGTATTTTAAAAATGAAAGAAGAAGAAAATAAATAAAAAAACAAAAAGAAGAAAAGAAAAGAAAACAAATGAAAAAGAATTAAAAGAAAAAGCTTGGTCTTAATAAAACACCCAGTTTTGGGCCAAATATGCATCAGCCCAAGCCTAGTCTCGCCCAAAATCGGACTAAACACGCCCCAGCCTAAATACACAATACCCGGTCCACCCATTTAGATCACCAAATGACCCCGTTTTAGCAAGTTTCGATCCTGGCCGTCGAGGATCTTTGATCCTACGGTCAAGAACTATAGGTGCAGTTAGTATTTAAGTGTCGGACCTACCCTACCTACCCCCCCCCACCCAAGCCTTTCTCTCTCACTTCACCCTCTCATCAGAGACGCCTCGCCGGCTCCGCCCTGAACCGCCACCGAAAATCGCCCCACGGCGGCGGCAACCACCCAATCCCGCCCAAAAATACACCCTGAACTCCCTTCACTCTCCTCTCTCTAAATTCCCAAACCCCGTCCCTCGAATCCCCATCAAAGCCTTCGAATCTCGAATCAAAGATTCCGGCCAAAACCCTAACTCACCCAAACCCGTCCAAATTAACACCCCTGAACCACCTTCCTCTTCTCTTTCCAAACCCCCAAACCCCGTCCCTCGAATCCTCACCAAACTCCTCGAATATCAAATCGAAATTCCGGCCAAAACCCTAAATCCTGCAAATCTCACCAAATTCACACCATGTGATCTCCTCACTTCCCTCATTCCTAATCCATCATCAGTGGCTTTCGAATATCGCCGGAATTGCTCGAATTTTAAATCGAAGAAAGCGGCAGAACCCTAATATTACATAGGTGAGTTTCCTTTGCTTGTTTTTGTTATTTGAACTATTTCTTCTTCATGATTAGTCGATGTCGGTTTTGATTTTTATTTTTGCTTACTAATCCGTCTAGAATCAGTAATTGAACTTGTTCTTCTCTGTTCATTTTATTTTGTTTTGAGTTCTAATTCTCTGATAATCGATAATATGAATTTGTGTAGTTTCAGCTTTCATTTGTTTGTTTTAATTGTTAGTTTACTGTTTTATTATGTAATTTTAGGATCCATTTTGATTAGAATTAGTTTAGTTTAGAAATTTTCTCCTAGTTTAATCTCAGTTCTTTTTTGAAATTCTGATCAGTTTTTAAAAATAGGGGTTTTGGTTGTTGTTTGAGACTAGTAGGTCATTTGAATTGGGTCACTTGGCCTAGACCTAGTTGGTGGACCTGGGTAAAATTCAGGGGTATTCAGGGTTAATTTGGGTAATTCCTAAATAGAAAATAATGTTGTAGTTGAAACTAGAACCTCCTAGAATCTTCTAGAGGAGGGTTTTAATTAGAATTTCAGTAGTTTAGTGTTTAACTTGAGAAACAAGTCAAAACCTTAGGGACTAACTAGCTACAAATTGAAAATAAAAGAGGGGCTAAGGGTGTAAACTGAAAATCTGAGAGAAGCCCTTAATTTTGCCTATAAAAGGCATGCCCTATGCCTTATTTCACAAGTTTTTGGCATCTGAAAAATTCCCCCCAAAAGTTTCTACAGGTTTTGTAGATTTGAAAATTCAAAAACAAGTTTCTAGAAGCCTAGTGAGATCAAATATTCAAAAATCCAAAAAAATAGCCTTAGAAATCCTGCAAAGTCCTGAAGCTTTCAGGCAGCCAAAAACTCCAAAAAAAAAAAATACTATTCTATCGATGTTTTCTTAGGATAATTTTGTGTTCCAGCTATTAGATCAAATTCCCAGTTTATATAAGGTTAAAAATGGTTAGAAGTTCCTGGTAATGCAGTAGCTGAAGCTTCAGAAGTCCCTAGATTGATTTCTGAGTTCAAATTTGGTTGTTCAAGCTATTTTTGGTTGTTTTACTGGTGCTAGTTCTCTGCAATTAATCCCTGGGTTGCTGTGATAGTATTTTCAGTTTTTAAACTGAGCTTATTGCTGCTGATTAATGTTTGCTGCTGCTGACTTCTCCTTCTTCTTATTTTGATTCAAATTCCAAGTATATTTTTGGTCTCAAGTAATATGTAATGACTGGAACAGCATATTTGAAGATGAATGATAGATCCTTACTCCTTTCTGCATGAATTTCCTAATGTTTCATTTAGCTTAGATGCGTAGCATGATTGAATGATATGAACCATGCTTTATTTGTATTAATAGGACTTTTAGACCGATTTGTAATTGGACTACATGGACTATTTTTTCAGAAATTGTATGAGTAGAATATCAACTGTAGTTTAGTCAATTTCAGTTTGGCTCCTATGTTAATTCGAGATTTAAGCTAGATTAAAGTATTGATTGGAAGCAGTTTTAAAAATGAGCACGTGTGTTCATGACTCATATGAAGCAACTAGGTCTGTTAATTTTGAATGCTAAGTCTAAGTTTAAGTTTTCAGCAGGAATGTTAAGTCTAATAAATATGCCAATGACTTTATACTTTAGTTTTAATTCCAGCATTTTGGTTTTGAAATTAGAAAATAATGTTTTAGGATAGTTCCCTGAGTTTGACGTTGATCATTTTAGTTTAATCATCGGATTCTCTAAATATTTGTAGAAATTCGTTTAGCTTAGATATGATTGAAACACAAAATTTGGAATTTAATTGGCAATTATTGAATTGAATAGATCTACAATTTTCCTGTTGCTGTCGAATTGATGTGTTCAGTTGTGAAATGAGTTAGTAATTTTGAAAGCCCAAGTCCCTTTGTTACCCAAATCGATAAGTTCAGGCCTGTGACATAAGTTTAGTAGTGTTAACAGCCTGTTGAAGTCCCAATATTGGTTTGGGCTTGCCGGCTGGCGGAGGCTTAACAGCCTAGTCCAATTGATTTGGACCCTGGCTTCGCTGGAGCAAGGCCCAGTTCCCATGCTGGTTTGTCTTCTCGTTTAGGCCTATGCAGAGGCCCACATTTGGACAACTTTTCAAGAGCATGGATGAACTTATTTTAGGGCCAATTTTGAGGCCCAAGATGCTGAAAGCCCTAATTGAGGCTACTTGTTTAAATTTAAAGATAAGTTTTGGGCCTTCAATTTAGGTGGCAGATTTGAACTAAGGGATTTTCAGCAATGGAAATTTCCCTTGTTTAAATTTGGACCTGATCTTGAGGCCCGGACCCTTTAAATAATGATTATTTCATAATGCTAATTAATTAGGCCCTTTAGAGACAATACTTGATAGAAAATCGTAATTCTTTTAGGTTGGCCTTTAAAATAAAAACGAGGTGCGCCGGGCAAAATAAAATTCATAAATTGCGTGGCCCTCTTTAAAGGTTTATATTAAAATACTTAGAATTCGGGACGTGCCATTTAGCGAATTTTCATGGCCTCCCGCAAAGTTAATAACACGTTAGCCGCTTTAGGCGCGTTCTTTAATAATCTTACCTTCCTAATTCGGGTGTGCATTTCATGTGACCCAAATCCAAATCCCAAAATGTTGAATAAAATGTGTCGAGGATCCGGGTGCATTTCATGTGACGTGATCCAAAAATATGTTTTAAACGACGTTCAATTTCCTAAAAAATAAATAAAAGCGGTAAATAATTTTAAAATTGCACTATAGGGTGACATGTATTAAAATCAGATTTTTAGCCAATTATAATAGTTTAAGCGACCGTGCTAGAACCACGGGATCCGGGGGTGCCTAACACCTTCCCTCGGGTCAACAGAATTCCTTATTCAGAATCTCTGGTTCGCAGACTCCATTCGGGAAGTCGAAATTTCCTTGATTTGGGATTCAAGATAAACCGGTGACTTGGGACACCAAAAGCCAATCCTATCCCAAGTGGCGACTCTGATTAAATAAATAATTCCATTTCGAATAATGTCACTTTAATTGGAAAAACTCCCTTATACATTATCCTTCGGGGTAGGTGTGTAAAAAATGAGGTGTGACAAGTAGCACAAAACTCCACAGTGATCAAACCTTTCTCATAGTTGTCCCTCAAAGAAAAGGTGTCTAACATCTATGTGCTTAGTTCTCTTATGATGAACCAGTTTCTTTGTCATACTAATAGCACTAGTGTTATCACAAAAAAATAGGGATGCAACCACATCATTCCAAAGTTCAATAATTTCTGTTTGATCCACAGCAATTGAGCATAACATGAAGCAGCAACAACATACTCCGCTTCAGCAGTAGATAAGACCACTGAATTTTGCTTTTTGGTAGCCCATAACACAAGCCGTGAACCAAGGAAGTGTGCCATACCTGAATTGCTCTTCCTATCCACAAGAAAACCTACATAATCAGCGTCAGCATATCCCACTAGGTTAAAATTACTACCTTTTGGATACCAAAGGCAAAGGTCAGTGGTGCCTTTCAAGTATCTCAATATTCTCTTGACAGCAGTCAAGTGGGACTTCTTTGGATTTGCCTGAAATCGAGCACAAGGACCTATACTGAAAACAATGTCAGGTTTGCTAGCAGTAAGATACAAAAGAGAACCAATCATTCCCCTATACAACTTCTGATCAACAGATGAACCAGGTTCATCTATATCCAATTTCATGGATGTTGCATTAGGAGTGTCAATTTCTTTGGATGTTCCTTCCTGGTTTTGTTACTGAGGAATAGGTTCATGGACAGGTTCCCTCGAGGTTTGAGGATTAGTTCCTCTCTTTTCATTTCCCCCTGTCATGTTGCCCTGAGTGGAAGGACCTGTTCCATCACCTGTTCCTTCCTGTGATGCATCTTCAGGCTGGACTGTGGTTTCACCATTTGAATTTCTTATCAGCCCAATCTCTTCATTATCTTGTTCCTGCCTCTCAGAAAGAAAGTTTAAAAAAATAACATATACATTTTTTTTCTGCACACATAGTTCTTTTACTGTATATCTTATAAGCTTTACTATGTGAAGAATATCCCAAGAATACTCCCTCATCACTTCTGGGATCATACTTACCTAGGGAGTCTTTGCCATTATAGTGCACAAAGTACTTGCATCTAAATGCCCTAAGATGGGATATATTTAGCTTTCTCCCTTTAAGTGACTCATGGAGAATCTTCTTAACAAGAGGTCTAGTCATGCAACTATTTATGATGTAGCATGCAAAAATTCAGCAAACTTAGCATTTTCAAATTCAGTTCCATGATCAGACCTAATTTATGCAAGTTGATTACCTAGTTGTTTCTGAGTTTTTCTAACAAAAGAAGTAAACATGTCAAATGCTTCATCTTTAGATGTTAAAAACAATGTCCAAGTAAACCTAGAGTAATCATCAACAGGCACCATCACATATCTTTTACCACCTCTTCTTAATGAACTCATTAGACCACAGAGATCCATATGGACCAGTTCCATCGTTCTGGTGGTGCTTACCACTTTCTTGCATTTAAAAGAGGATCTTACCTGCTTCCCCCTTGTACAAGCCTCACAAACTTTGTCTTCCTTGAACTTGATGTTAGGCAGCCCTATCACCAGATCCTTGGAGACTAATTTGTTGAGTTGACTCAGACTTGCATGTCCAAGTCTCTTGTGCCAAAGGAGGGGATCATTGTCCAACACACTTAAGCAAGTGAGTTCATTTTCTAAAAGTGTGGACAAATCTACAATGTATGTATTGTTTACTCTTTTTCACTGCAAAACAATCTTGTCAGTGGTAAGAGTAATCACAAAACATTTGGTAGAGGTGAATGCTACCAAGTTACCTCTATCACATAATTGTGATACACTGATTAGACTATACTTTAGGCCATCTATCAAGTGACATTCTCAATAGAGTGAGAATCAGTCTTACCTACCTTTCCAACCCCAATGATCTCACCTTTCTTCCCATTTTCAAAGGAGACATTACCTCCTTTGAGGTCCTCAAGTGAAAGGAACTGGTTCTTGCTTCCAGTCATATGCTTTGAACAACCACTATCCATGTACCATATTTGGCTGCTCCCCTTTACTTGGACCCACAAAAGGAAATCAGGGGTTAGTCTTAGGAACCTAAACTAGTTTGGGTCCCTTTCTATAGGCAAAAGGGTGAATCAGATTCTTTTTAGCCCAACCTGGCAGCCTATTTTTTCCTTGAACAAATTCTTTATTCTTTTGACTAGCCTTTTCTTTTGCAATACATTCACTTTTATAGTGACCAGTTTTACCACAGTGTGTGCAAATTATGTTCTCAGGAAGTGTGAGGTACTTGCTTTTGGGATCCCACTTAGGTGCAGGGGTCCCGTAGCCAAGTCCTCTCTTATTGCTACTATGGTGTTCATGTAGCCATGAAAGCGCATCAGAGGATCTATTCCAGGGACGAATTCCTACTTACTTTTCTTAGTAATGGGTTAAATGTTCTGTCTAGCTCGTGCTTAACCTTGCTTAGATCCTCCTTAAGGACTCTTATCTGCTCATCTCTTTTTTACAACTCGTCTTTCATTTTTCCTAGGTTTTCTTCTAATGTGAGTTGTGTGTGATCAACTTTCTTTTTACCTGTTCCTAATTTCAGTTTTAGATTTTCAGATCTTAGCTCTAGGACAGTGGTGTTAAGTTCATGAACCTGGTTCTTTAACTCAGCATTTTTACTATCACTTTCACTAGCCCTAAGTTCCAGATTTTTGCACTTAGCTTTCAAAATCACACACTCCTTAGACAGATGTTCCTTTTCATTGTTTAGATCCTCAGATTCATCAATGAAATCCNATGAAATCCAGGAGTAACTCAGATAGCCTTTCTTTAGACAAAAATTTAATCATGTTTTTGAGATGAATTATACTTACCTCTGATTCCTCATCGGATTCTCCAATTGCCATAAGTGCTTGTTCATCTCCATTTTCATCCTTTAAGTCCTCATCTGAGCTTTCTCCCCAGGAAGCAACCATAGCCTTTGTTGATCCTTTGTTCTTCTTGGGTTGAACCTGTTCCTTCGTTCAATTCTTTCCTTCTTCCATTCAATTTCCCATTGAGGGCAGTTTTTGATGTGGTGATCAGTCTTCCCACACTTGTAATACCCCTCATTGGTTTGTTTTTCAGGAACCCTTGGTTTGCTGTAGCTTCCACTTCTTGAAGGACCCTTTCCTCTCATTAGATACTTCTTGAAGTCCTTTGTGATCATGGTCGTTTCATCCTCCTCTAGATCAGCATGTTCGGTGATTCTGAGTGCCAGGCTCCTTTCCTTCTTGGGTGCATCCATCATCATAGTTTGCCTTCTAAGTTCATAGGCAGTGAGATTTCCAATTAGCTCATCCAACTTAAGAGTGGCAATGTTCTTTGATTCCTGAATAGCGGTGATTTTGCTTTCCCAAGAGACTGGCAGAACCCTTGTTAAAATCTTCTCAAATTTGTCTTCTTCAAGAATAACCCTTCCGAGAGACTTAAGTTCATTTGTTAGTGTGGTGAACCTTGTATACATCTCTTGGATGGTTTCCCCTTCCTTCATGGTGAAATTCTCATATTGAGAATACAGTAGTGTTCCTCTGGACCTCTTCACTTGAGGTGTTCCTGCATGAGCCACTTGCAAAGTGTCCCAGATTTCCTTAGCAGTGATACAGCTTTGAATTCTACTGTACTTGTCTAGACCTAGTCCACACACAAGCCATTTCTTGGCCTTGGCATTCTTTTCCCACTTCTTCAAATCTTCAGCAGTACAGTCAGCTCTAGTCTTTGGCACATCCACTACTTCAGCATTCTTCTTTGTAGTAGCCAGGGGACCATTAGTAACAATGTCCCAAAGTTCATAGTCTTCTCCTATGATGTGATCTCTCATCCTGTTCTTCCACCAGAAATAGTATTAGCCATTAAAGAGTGGAGGTGTAGCAGTGGATTGTCCTTCCCAGTTTCCAGGCGGTGCGCTTATCTTGATCTGTTCCTAAGGTGTTAGCCTCTTCAAGGATAACCTGCTCTGATACCAATTGATATTTTATACTTCAATACCACACAAGAGGGGGTGATTTGTATGGTGTCCAATTTTTGGCTTAAGTTGTTTATGGAAGGACCTGGTTCTTCTATGTGTTCCAACTACTACTGTTGCGGAATAATAAGTACAGAAATTAAGGAACACAAAGATTTTACGTGGAAAACACTTGGCTCAAAAGCTGAAAAAACCACGACCTACTTTCCAGTAGGATTTTCCCAAACTCTCCATTAAAATCACTGAGCCAAAACAACATTTACAAAACTCTTTGTATACCTAAGGATTACCTCTAATCCCGTTGTAGCAACCAGCCTCTAACTGTTGCGACAACTTCAAGTTAACTCTAACTTGAATACTCAAAGTACCTATTACCATTGCTTCTAGATAAAGCTGAAAGGTACAATATGAAACACCTACTACAATTGAACTAGAAATAAAGAAAGACACATAAAACTCTTTATGGAGCTGGTTCTTCAATCTGGTTCGTGTAGCTTCAGGTTTGCACACTTGAATCACACACGAACTGCTTGCAAAAAGCCTTGCTATTTTGCTCTCAATTCACGTTTAACTTCTGCATTTTTGTGCAACACCTGTAATGTGATAACATCCTGCAATTTATAGAGTTAGTAGATGAAGAAATAACTAGAGTTCTGATGCAACTCTTCCTTGGTGGAAGAGTTCTAGTTGATCTCAACTTCTAACTCCTTCCCTATCTTGGATAATATTCTCTTTGAGTAAGGAGTCCTTCTCCTTATAAATTAGGCAACCTTTTCGATCAGGAGATATTAAATACACCAAGTTAAGCTTATCTCCTTCACGTGCATCCCACATGCTCGAATCTGCCCGTTTTTATGAACCTGAGGGATGGACCTGGTTCATGCCTGAGTTCCTTTGTCAGTCTTCAAGACTAACCTTTTCTTGGGCCAACAAATATTAATACCATATCTCGCTCCTTTAGACAAAGTTTTCCCAAACTTCTTCAGTAGCACTGACTCGATTTCATCATCTTCCAAGTCGTTCCCTTTGATGGAGCATGTATAGGAGGTCACACTCTCATTTTGATCCATGGTTTCATCATACTTTGGGATATTGGGCATACGAAACCTCTTTGGTATCGGCTTCGGTGCCGCACTCAGGGGAAAAGGCTTCTGAATAAATTTCTCGGAATTCGGCCTTTACAATCAGGGGTGCTCCGGGGATTTGATCGACCCTGGATTGTATGTTTCCACCTTCTTCTCATTGGCTATAATTTTCTTCTCACCTGATTCCACCCCCGCTTCGTTAATGCTTCAAGCATTTTTATTATCTCGGGGTTGACCCCGGGCTCGTCTTCACCAGGTCTCTCGGTGGTTTGTTCAATTCTTCGGATGCTTTCCCGGGATTGTTCGGCCTCGACCCTGCTGGGGGTGTGTCCTTGATTCTGTAGCTGCGCTATTGCCGCCTGTTGAGCCTACAACATTTCGAAGTTTAGCCGCAGGCTTACCCCATCACCTTCGCCTTTGGGAGCTTCCCGACCTATTAGTCGGGGTCCCCCTTGCGAACACTTTGTTTCGGGATCATTTGCATGTTGACATCGATGGCCACCTGTGAGTGGATCGACCAGATCTGTAACTGGGACACCATTGGGATCAGCAGGAGGCACCTCGTTTCTAGGTACCAGATTATTGTTTTCTCCATGATGGCCAGACTCAGCATCGACCGGATCGACAACTAGGACTCCATTGGGATCAGCAGGAGGCACCTCGTTGCTAGGTACCAGATTATTGTTTTCGCCATGATGGCCAGACTCAATGTCAATGTTCAAGTGGGCAGACTAAGAATTTGACATTTTTAAGCAAACCTGAAATTAAGACTTTAAAGAACAAGCGTAAAACAGAGTGTGTTATGGATATTTGTATCAAATCACCACTATTATTCCTAGCCCCACGGTGGGCGCTAAACTGTTTAACCTCAAATCGGATAACAATTAAATTTGTACGCGGTTTTAAGGATATGTAGATTGATTCAACACAATTAGTTAAGTATATTTGATAAACGAGTTAATGATAAAATGAATAATCAATCCAGTTGTAATGTTACGGCCTAACCCTAACCTAGGTTGAATAGCAGCTTCCCCCTAGATCAGACCCCTGGGTTCGAACCCAAATCGGATGGAGAACAAACAGTTTAGTAAGAACTTTTTTATAGCTAGTAAGCAAAAAATAAATTTGTGTTGCCTTGATTTGCGTGTCACAATGTGTGTTAAAAAAGAAAAACTTCCCATTTATATAGTAGGAGAGTTTCGTCCCTAGTACAAGTCTAAAAAAGGTAAAAATCTTCCTTTCTCGTTAATTACTGATCCGTAACCGACGTCGAGCGAGATCTGCGCCGTGATATCCGGTTAGCTACGGATATCACAACCCTCTACCCGTCGTGCGTAACCGTTTGCCATATTTCCCGAGGTCTTAGAGCTCGTTCTGGGCCCGGGGAGTGCTGGTTTATCACGCCCGATGATGAACACATCGTTCAGCTTTCATAGATCTCGATACGAAGGGCTCCCAGCCTCGATTTTAACCTCGTGCGTCCGTGCCCTTCTTCCGTCTTTTTCATCGGGAAATCGGGGTATGCATTGTCCCGATTTTACCCGTATACAGTATTCTTTATATTTGGGAAGCACTTTGGCTGCTTCCTGCCCTTTCCTTCATTACAGATATACCATGCTTTTAGTTGCTCATACAATAGAACAAAGCTGCTTGGTAGACATGATGATATATTCATTATACAGCTGTTCAACAGGCCCTGTTGATTTTTATTATTGTAAATACACTTCAAATGAACTAGAGTTTTTATATACGTTCCACTATAGTTTGGTTGCTAGTCCCTGAATGGATCTTATAACATCTGAATATAAAATTAATGAGGATATAGTAGTGCCAAAGGTATTCGAAACTTATTAAGCTTTAGATACTTTTTTAATATGTGATTTCTTCCCATACTTTTCCATTCTTCTTCTGAGTAACCATTTCTTGGACTTTGAAATGTAGTCTATGACATCACTATTGGCTATAAGCATCGTTTCCCATCTTTTTTGGACAATGCCATTGGGGTTGACCCTGCTGAAGTTCATATGCACGTTCGACGTCTTGCTTCATGGTCGACGGATACATTCTGTTACAAAGATCACCTGTTGTCTCATTCAATTCACAAGGCCATTTCCCTCGGGAAGGAATAAAAGGTGGAACTGTCTACAGGAAATTGCCTAGCAACTTCCATCTTTGTGATAATATTGAGTGCTACTTGTACATATCTTACCCTTTTTGCATCAAAATATATGTTACCTCTGTTTGTGCATTCCTGGAAACATCTACATACTTCAATTCTCGGCCCTCACCCATTGTATCCTTATAAGTAGTCTTTGTTACTGGGATCAAATATTCATGTTTCAAATGCATAGACCAGATTATGAGATATTGAGTGTCTTTAGATGGCATATTAATTATCTCTATAAAGTTGAAATTACTGTTCTGATATCTTCAATTTATTGTCTATCTTCTACTCAGGCTTTAATATATTGGTGATTCAGTAGCTGATTATATCTTTCTGCTTAGTTTGATGGTCTGCAGTAGCGATAGAGGACAATGATGTTCTTAGACGTCAATACCACACAAGAGGGGGGTGCTTTGTGTGGTACCTAATTTTCGCACTAGAAGAACCTTGTTCTTCCAGATGTACTTACTATGACTGTTTGCGGAATTAAGAGTGCATAAAATAAAGAACACAGAGATTTTTACGTGGAAAACACCTGGCTCAAAAGGTGAAAAAACCACGACCTACTACTCAGTAGGATTTTCCCAAACTTCCACTAAAATCACTGAGCCAAAACAGCATTTACAAAACTCTTTGTAAACCTAAGGATTAAACTCTAATCCCAGTGTGGCACACAGCCTCAACTGCTGCGACACTTTCAAGTTAACTCTAACTTGCATACTCAAAGTACCAAATACAATTGCTTCTAGATAAAGCTGAAAGGTACAATATGAAAACGCCTACTACAATTGAATTAGATTAAAAGAAAGACACAATGGAATTGGTTCTTTTATCTTGTCCAAGTAGCTTCAGGTTTGCACACTTGAATCTCACGTAAATTGCTTGCAAAAGCCTATTTTGCTCTTCAATTTAGTTTCACTTCTGCGTTTTTGTGCAACACTGTAAAAGAGAACAATCATTATTATTTATAGAGTTAGTAATCAGAGTTTGATTAAAACTCGACTTGCTGATCCTTCATCAAATTCGAGTCCTAGAACAATTCAAACTCCAATCCTTATTCTTGATCCGGATGTAGTTCTCTTCACATAAGGAGACTTCAACTCCTTATCCTATGCAACCTTTTCGATCAACTCAGAAGATATTGCTGCTGACCCTTGAGACTTATCTTCACACGTATGTCACGTGTATAAGTATATCAACACTATGTCTGTCTCACATGATGAACCTGGTTCATGACTAAGTTAATTTTGTCAATCTTCAAAACTTCATCTGAACTTGAGCCAACAAATTCCCCCTTTTTGATGATGACAAACTCTGTGCTTTTATTGATCAGAGACCCTGTGGAACTCAGCTTAATTATCACACAGTAATTAACTTATCATTAAGGACCAGGTTTAATCAGGTTATAAATATCACTTTATTTCAGAATACAAAGTAAAGCACAATATCTCTTCCCCCTTTTGGCATCATCGAAAAGTTGCATATTATATGAATCCCAGATGTTAATTATTACTCATGGCCACTGGGGCAACTGCAAGTGAAAACATGATTCAGTTAATCAATAATCAACTTCACAAGAAATTTAGCTATTAAGATCAGAAGTTTCATAAAACAAGAGAAAACAAAGCACATTGTCATTGATTAGGAGGTGTTTCTACAAAACAGACCACAAAAAGAAAAACAAACATCCAACCATGAGCAAAAAAACAGAGAAAAGTCCCGAATCTGGGTCACTGAGAGGGTTTCTAAACTGGTTCTAGGGCTTGGAGGAACTAGAGGGTTGGGATTGAAGATAGCATCTAGCTTTGAGGCCATTTCTTTCACTTTCTAGTTCAGCAATGCGAGCCTGGAGCCTAGCAATTTCTGCATCTTTTGTTTCACACTCTAGAACCAATGCCCTAACTTTGCTGTTCACAGGAGTCTTCAAGGATGAACCAGGTTCAACTGGGGCTACACTTAGCAGATAGTCACAAGCCTGCAGAGTTTTGATTCCAAAGTGCTCTTTGCTGGAGGCCATCTCCCACTTTTTCAATGGCACATCTAACTTGGCCAAGACAGTTGTCAGTATAAACCCATAAGGTGTGGCATGAGCCTTGGAGCCATTGATGACTCTATCCAGCAGCTTGACAATGAAAGCAGGCCAGTTAATCTGCTTTCCTCTCACAAGACACTCCAGAAGGACCAGGTCCATATAATTCGCAGTGTGCCTTCTCTCCTGTCTGGGCAGCAAACACTTGTTCACAAACTCAAAGAGCACCTTGTGCTCAGGCTTCATCTCACTCTTTTGCACAAACCTAGCCTCAGGCACTTCTTCAGCAGACTTGGTATCACAGAAATTTCTGGTGATTTGGAGAGCAGAAGGGAGAGAATCTAGACAAGGCCACCTTTGCCTAGTATAGTCATCATAGCCCTCACAGGGTATGTCTAGAATTCTGCCCAATTTAGGTGCATCAAACTGCACCTCTACTCCCCTCACCACACTTGTAACAACCCCATTCACCACAGTGGCATTTGCCATAAACTCGATCAGCTCTTTCCTTGCCAGCCTGCCATCTAGTTGAAGAACCATGTCCTTCCACCCCTGTGCATCCAGGGCAGCAACCAATATTTTCATGCCTGGCTCCTCCAGATCTTTCAGAATTCTTCCTTTCAGTATCTTTCTCCTGCCAAAAAGGACAAATCTGTCCTGTTCTTTTTCAGATTCCTCTTCTTCTTCCTCTCCACTCCATGCTTTTTCTTCTTCAGGAACTTTCACTTGTTTTCCTTTGACTGCAGACCTGGTTCTTTTAGCCGGGGAGGGTTCAGCAGATACAGGTTCTGAAGACTTCTTTGCAGAAGTCTTGGATCTTTTTGGTGTAGGAGTGGGAACCTCCTCAGTTGTACCTCTTTCCTGATGAACCAATTCCATCTCCTCCTCCTCTTCTTCTATAACCACATAACTTTCCACAACTTTAGCTTTTCGTTTTTCCTTCTTCTTCTTCTTGCTTGCCTCTAAGGCTTTCTGCAACTCAGCCTCACTTTACTTTACCCTGCTTCTAGTAGCTTTCATCTTTGGTACTGGAGGGACAATAGACTTAGGAGATGACACCTTGCTCTTCTTTGTTGGCTTAGAGGCAGTTGGAGCCTTTTGAGAAGAAGCTTTGCGCTTCTTGGGATCATAACTTTCCCCTACCTTCTTCAGAATGTCAGTTGAGGTTTCTTCCACAGATGAACCAGGTTCATCTTGTTGTTCACTCAGGTGTACAAGGCCTTCAGCAGCCTCCCCAGTTTCACTTCCCCCTGGCTTGTTGCCACTCTCCTCTGTTCCTCCACAAATAGCAAGAATTTTATCTTTCTTTTTCTTTCCCTTTCTACTAGACTTTCCCTCACTTACATCTCTCACAGAACCCACCAACACAAACCTATCGTCCACCTTCTCAACTACATCAGAAAAAACATAGCATGTATTTACCTCCCTAGGATTTTCTTGATTCTTGTCTGAGTCAGAAGACCCACGTTCTTCTCCATCGCTTGCAGAAACAAATGCTTCAGACTCAGAACTCGAGTCAGATAATTCCTTTTCAGAGATCTCCTTTTTCTGGCTGGCTCTCAATTTTTCGTTTAGAGCCGTTCTCAGAGCACCAGTAGCCACAGTCTTTCTTGCCAACATTTTCTGCCGGCGAAATCTTGGTTTAGGATTGTCGCTAGGAGGTGCAGATGAGGGTGTGATAGGAGATACTGGTGGGGGAGTTCCTGGATTTTCTTGAGGAGTAGTCATTGTGAAGAATTTCTGGATATTTTTTGGGGATTTTTGGAGATTTTAGAGAGAAGGATGATAATTTGAGGTTTAAGGCTTAATGATGGTGATGGACCAGAGTGAAAGTATGTGGAGTGTGTTTAAAGTGAATTCTGATTAGGTGCAGTAACAGCAGCCTTTTTGCTGTGGTCAATCAAGAGTCTAATCCCTTTAAGACTCCGGTATTTTAGTGATAAATAGGTGACGCTTGGTTTTAGAAAATAGTCCTGTTTCCTTTAGAATTCTAGGAGAATGAAACTGGTTCAATGCACAACGGTTCTAATTTTTAGGAGTTTGGTTAGAGTAGGACTTCTGCTCATAATTGGAATATTTATTTTTCTAATTGTGCAAAGTATAGAAACATACCTGACCTTTTCTCATGAGCATATTCTGATGAACCAGGTTCTCCCAGTAGAACTTCTCTTGATTATGCCTCATATATCAGAATAGAAAAAAACTTTGTAAGAGATCAATGAATTAATATAAACACACGTCACAAGAGTATACTGATTTAGAGTATGAGACTGAGTAAGAATTAGTCTAGATGTTTACATAAAGTCAGAACTTCTAACCAAAAATGTGAATTTTTTTTCATTGCATTCTGAACTGGTTCCTTTTTAGGTGATCTTAATCATCCCTAATTCCAGCCTGTTCCTTTCAAAGTTTTCCCTATTCAGTGCTTTGGTGAAGATGTCAGCTATTTGTTTATCAGTAGCACAGAATTCTATTGAGATTAATCCTTTCTCATAATTATCTCTCAAGAAGTGGTGTCTAACATCTATGTGCTTGGTCCTTTTATGATGAACGGGGTTCTTTGTCATACTTATAGCACTAGTGTTATCACAAAATATTAATATGCATCCCACTTCAATTCCAAAATCTACCAATTGTTGTTTGATCCATAGTAATTGAGCACAACAAGAAGCTGCAGCTACATACTCAGCTTCAGCAGTAGACAGGGCTACTGAATTTTGCTTCTTGGTAGCCCATGATACAAGACATGAACCAAGAAAGTGTGCCATACCTGAGGTGCTTTTTCTATCCACTAGGAAACCTGCATAGTCAGCATCAGCATATCCTACTAGATTGAAATTACTACCTTTAGGGTACCAAAGACACAATTCAGTAGTGCCTTTCACATATCTCAATATCCTCTTGACAGCAGTCAAGTGAGACTCTTTTGGATTTGCCTGAAAACGAGCACATAGCCCTACACTGAAAACAATGTCAGGTCTACTGGCAGTAAGATACAAGAGTGAACCAATCATACCCCTATACAACTTCTGATCAACTGATGAACCAGGTTCATCAATATCTAATTTAGTGGCAGTTGCAATAGGTGTATCTATTTCTTTAGAATCCTCCATTTTAAACTTCTTGATTAGTTCTTTTGTATACTTCTGCTGATGAATCATGGTTCCATTTTTGCTTTGTTTGATCTGCAACCCTAAGAAGAAGTTAAGCTCACCCATCATGCTCATTTCAAATTCACTTCCCATTAGTTTTGCAAAATCTTTGCTTAGCTTGTCAGTGGTGGCCCCAAAGATTATGTCATCAACATAAATTTGTACAACAAGAAGGTCCTTACCTTTTTCCCTTAAGAATAAGGTACTCTCTATTTTACCTCTCTTGTACCCATGCTCCAGTAGGAACTTTGACAGTCTTTCATACCATGCTCTTGGTGCTTGTTTGAGTCCATAGAGAGCCTTGTCCAGCTTGTACACATATTCAGGACATTCTTTGCTTTCAAACCCTGGGGGTTGTTTCACAAACACTTCTTCCTTTAAGTAGCCATTCAGGAAGGCATTTTTGACATCCATTTGATGAAGAGTGAATTCCATATGTGCTTCAAAGGCTATGAGAAGTCTTGCAACTGGAGCAAATGTCTCATCATAGTCTATTCCTTCCTCTTGGCTGTAACCTTGGAGTACCAATCTTGCCTTGTTCCTTGTAACAGTTCCATCTTCATCAAGTTTGTTCCTAAAGACCCACTTTGTACCAATGACTGATCTGCCCTTGGGTCTTGGAACTAGGTGCCAAACTTGACTTCTTTCAAACTGGTTTAGTTCATCTTGCATTGCATTCATCCAATCTACATCCTGCAAAGCCTCAATAATATTTTTAGGTTCAATGATAGATAAGAAAGCATCAAAAGCACACAGATTCTTTAATTGTGATTTGGTTTTGACTCCAGATGTTGGATTAGTGAGAATGTTCTCAATGGGATGATAACTTTGATACTTCTGAGGTTTTACAACCAACTGGCTTCTGCTGGATGTTTCAGCCATTTGTTGAGGGACAGGTTCATGAACAGGTTCCTTCAAGGAGTTTATTTCAATTCCTCTTTGACTTCTTCCCCCTGTCAGGTTGCCCTGTAAGGAAGAACCTGGTCCATCACCTGTTCCTTCTGTAGGTGTCACTTTGATTTGAGTTGATGCTTCAGCCAAGTCTTTGACCAGTCCAATGGCTTCATCTTCATGTTCCTGTCTCTCAGAAAGAATGTTAGTTTCATCAAATACTACATGCACACTTTCTTCTACACATAGAGTTCTTTTATTAAATACTTTATAAGCTTTACTATGTGAAGAATATCCCAAGAATACTCCCTCAACACTTCTGGGATCAAACTTTCCTAGGGAGTCTTTTCCATTATTGTGCATATAGCACTTGCAACCAAATTCCCTAAGATGGGATATATTTGGTTTTCTCCCTTTAAGTAACTCATAGGGAGTCTTCTCTACTAGAGGTCTGGTCATGCATCTATTTATGATGTAACATGCAGTGTTTACAGCCTCTGCCCAGAAACCGTGAGGCAATTTGCTAGATAGTAACATTGTTCTAGCCATATCCTCAAGAGTTCTATTTTTCCTTTCAACTACTCCATTTTGTTGTGGAGTCCTAGGTGCAGAGAAGTTGTGATCTATGCCATTTTCATCACAGAACTCAGCAAACTTAAAGTTTTCAAACTCAGTTCCATGATCAAATCTAATGGATGCAAGTTGATTTCCTAATTGTTTCTGAGTTTTCCTAACAAATGCAGAAAACATGTCAAATGCTTCATCTTTGGAAGTTAGAAATAAAACCCAGGTGAATCTAGAATAGTCATCAACTAGCACCATTACATACTTTTTTCCACCTCTGCTCATAGTTCTCATTGGACCACATAGATCCATATGAACCAGTTCCAACGTCTTGGACGAACTTACCATTTTCTTGGATTTGAAGGATGACTTTACCTGCTTCCCCCTTGCACATGCCTCACAAACTTTGTCTTCCTTGAACTTGATATTAGGTAACCCTATAACCAAGTCCTTGGAGACTAATTTGTTTAGCTGATTTAGACTTACATGACCAAGTCTTTTGTGCCACAGGAGGGGATCACTAACCAACACACTTAAACAAGTGAGTTCATTTTCTGAAAGAGTGGACAAATCTACAATGTAAATATTGTTAACTCTTTTTCCCTGCAAAACAATCTTGTCAGTGATAAGGTTAATCACAAAGCATTTGGTGGAGGTAAAAGCCACAAGGTTACCTCTGTCACACAATTGTGACACACTTATTAGGCTATATTTCAAGCCATCTATGAGGTAGACATTCTCTATAGAATGAGAATCTGATTTGCCTACCTTTCCAACACGAATGATCTCACCTTTCTTTCTATTACCAAAGGAGACATTACCTCCCTTTAGGTCCTCAAGTGAAAGGAAATGGTCTTTGTCCCCAATCATATGTTTTGAGCAGCCACTATCCATATACCATATTTGGCTCCTCCCTTTCAGTTGGACCTTCAAAAGGAAATCAGGGGTTAGTCTTAGGAACCCAAACTAGTTTGGGTCCCTTTCTATGGGCTAAAGGATGAATCAGATTCTTTCTTGCCCAACTAGGCAGCTTGTGCTTTTCTTGAACAAAAGCTTTGTTTCTTTGACTGGCCTTTTCTTTTGCATTACATTCATATTTGTAATGGCCAGTCTTACCACAATGTGTGCAGATTTTATTTTCAGGAAGAGTGAGGTACTTGCTTTTTGGATCCCATTTTGGAGCTTGAGTCCCATAGCCAAGTCCTCTTTTTTTACTGCTATGATGCTCTTGCAGCCAGGAGAGAGCATCTGAAGCCTTGTTCCACTTGCAAGTTCTGTCTAGTTCATGTTTTACCTTTCCTAGATCTTCTTTCAAGACTTTAATGAATTCATCTTTCTTGTATAACTCATCTTTCATTTTTCCCAAATTTTCTTCTAGAGTGAGGTATGCGTGATCAGCTTTCTTCTTTCCTGTTTCTAATTTCAGTTTTAAGTTTTCAGACCTAAGCTTTAGGACACTATTGTCAAGTTCAAGAACCTAGTTCTTCAACTCAGCATTGTTGTTATCAATCTCATTTGCCCTAGACTCTAGACTTTTACATTTTGCTTTTAGAATCACACATTCCCTAGACAGAACTTCCTTCTCATTATTAATTATATCAGACTCATCAATGAAGTCTATTAATAACTCAGCCAGCCTTTCTTTAGATAAGAATTTAATCTTGTTTTTTAGATGAAGAATACTTACCTCTTGTTCATCATCTGATTCTCCAATGGCCATTAGTGCTTGCTCCTCCTCAGCTTCATCTGAGGTTTCTCCCCAAGCAGCAACCATAGCCTTGGTTGAACCTTTGTTTTACTTTGGTTGCACCTGTTCCTTCTTCCTGTTCCTTCGTTCAGCTCTTTCTTTGTTCCACTCAATTTCCCATTGAGGGCAGTTTTTGATCATGTGGTCAGTCTTACCACACTTATAGCATCCCTCATTGGTCTGTTTCTCCAGAGCTCTTGTTTTATTGAAGTTTGTACCTCTTGAAGAACCCTTTCCTCTCATCAAGTACTTCTTGAAATCCCTAGTGATCATAGCTACTTCATCATCTTCCAAATCTGCACCTTCAGCAATTCTGAAAGCCAAGCTTCTCTCCTTTTTGGGGGTATCCATCTTCATGGTTTGTCTCCTCATTTCATAGGCAGATAAGTTTCCAATCAGTTCATCCAGTCTAAGGGTAGCAATATTCTTGGATTCCTGAATGGCAGTGATTTTGCTTTCCCATGTGACTGGCAGAACTCTTGTCAGAATCTTCTCAACCTTGCCTTCTTCAAGAATAACCCTTCCAAGAGACTTAAGTTCATTTGTCAGTGTGGTGAACCTTGTATACATCTCTTGGATGGTTTCCCCTTCATTCATGGTGAAATTCTCATATTGAGAATACAACAGTGTTGCTCTGGACCTCTTCACTTGAGGTGTTCCTTCATGGGCCACTTGCAAAGTGTCCCAGATTTCCTTAGCAGTGGTGCAGCTTTGAATCCTGCTGTACTCGTCTGGTCCTAATCCACACACAAGCCATTTTTTGGCCTTGGCATTCTTTTCCCATTTCTTCAAATCATCAGCAGTGCAATCAGCTCTTGTCTTTGGCACATCAACTCCTTCAGCATTCTTCTTTGTAGTTGCTAGGGGACCATCAGTGACTATGTCCCAGAGTTCATAGTCTTCCCCTATGATGTGATCTCTCATCCTATTCTTCCACCAAGAATAGTACTGACTATTGAAAAGTGGAGGCCTAGCAGTGGACTGCCCTTCCCAGTTCCCAGGTGGTGCACTCATCGTTGATCTTCTCCTAAGGTGTTAGCCTCTTCAAGGATAACCTGCTCTGATATCAATTGATGTGTTTAGACGTCAATACCACACAAGAGGGGGAGGTGATTTGTGTGGTACCTAATTTTCGCACTAGAAGAACCTGGTTCTTCTAGATGTACTTACTAAGACTGTTTGCGGAATTAAGAGTGGATAAAATTAAGAACACAGAGATTTTTACGTGGAAAACACCTGGCTCAAAAGGTGAAAAAACCACGACCTACTATTCAGTAGGATTTTCCCAAACTTCCACTAAAATCACTGAGCCAAAACAGCATTTACAAAACTCTTTGTGAACCTAAGGATTAACTCTAATCCCAGTGTGGCACACAACCTCAACTGCTGCGGCACTTTCAAGTTAACTCTAACTTGAATACTCAAAGTACCTAATACAATTGCTTCTATAAAAGCTGAAAGGTACAATTTTAAAACACCTACTACAATTGAACTAGAATAAAAGAAAGACACGATGGAATTGGTTCTTCTATCTTGTCCAAGTAGCTTCAGGTTTGCACACTTGAATCTCATGTAAATTGCTTGCAAAAAGCCTTGCTATTTTGCTCTTCAATTTAGTTTCACTTCTGCGTTTGTGTGCTTCCTGTAAAAGAGAACAATCATTATTATTTATAGAGTTAGTAATCAGAGTTTGATTAAAACTCGAATTGCTGATCCTTCATCAAATTCGAGTCCTAGAACAATTCAAACTCCAATCCTTATTCTTTATCCGGATGTAGTTCTCTTCACATAAGGAGACTTCAACTCTTTATCCTATGCAACCTTTTCGATCAAATCAGAAGATATTGTTGCTGACCCTTAAGACTTATCTTCACACGTATATCACGTGTATAAGTATATCAACACTGTTTCTGTCTCACATGATGGACCTGGTTCATGACTAAGTTCATTTTGTCAATCTTCAAAACTTCATCTGAACTTGGGCCAACAAATTCCCCCTTTTGATGATAACAAACTCTGTGCTTTTATCGATCAGAGACCCTGTGGAACTCAGCATAATTATCACACAGTAATTTAACTTATCATTAAGGACCAGGTTTAATTAGGTTATAAATATCACTTTATTTCAGGATACAAAGTAAAGCACAATATCTCTTCCCCCTTTTGGCATCATCGAAAAGTTGCATATTATATGAATCCCAGATGTTAATTATTACTCATGGCCACTAGGGCAACTGCAAGTTAAAACATGATTCAGTTAATCAATAATCAACTTCACAAGAGATTTAGCCTATTAAGATCAGAAGTTTCATAGAACAAGAGAAAACAAAGCACATTGTCATTGATTAGGAAGTGTTTCTACAAAACAGACCACAAAAAGAAAAACAAACATCCAACCATGAGCAAAAAAAAAAAACAGAAAAGTCCCGAATCTGGGTCACTGAGGGGGTTTCTAAACTGGTTCTAGGTCTTGGAGGAACTAGAGGGTTGGGATTGAAGAAGATTAAGCATTGTTTGGAGCATCCCTTCACTCTTTTCCTTTTCCTTTGCTAGCTCAGCTTTGAGGCTATTTCTTTCACTTTCTAGTTCAGTAATGCGAGCCTGGAGCCTAGCAATTTCTGCATCTTTTGTTTCACACTCTAGAACCAATGCCCTATCTTTGCTGTTCACAGGAGTCTTCAAGGATGAACCAGGGTCAACTGGGGTTACACTTAGCAGATAGTCACAAGCCTGCTGAGTTTTGATTCCAAAGTGATCTTTGCTGGAGGCCATCTCCCACTTTTTCAATGGCACATCTAACTTGGCCAAGACAGTTGTCAGTATAAACCCATAAGGTGTGGCATGAGCCTTGGAGCCATTGATGACTCTATCTAGTAGCTTGACAATGAAAGCAGGCCAGTTAATTTGCTTTCCTCTCACAAGACACTCCAGAAGGACCAGGTCTATGTAATTCGCAGTGTGCCTTCTCTCCTGTCTAGGCAGCAAACACTTGTTCACACACTCAAAGAGCACCTTGTGCTCAGGCTTCATCTCACTCTTTTGCACGAACCTAGACTCAGGCACTTCTTCAGCAGACTTGGTATCACAGAAATTTCTGGTGATTTGGAGAGCAGAAGGGAGAGAATCTAGACAAGGTCACCTTTGCCTAGTATAGTCATCATAGCCCTCACAGGGTATGTCTAGAATTCTGCCCAATTTAGGTGCATCAAACTGCACCTCTACTCCCCTCACCACACTTGTAACAACCCCATTCACCACAGTGGCATTTGCCATAAACTCGATCAGCTCTTTCCTTGCCAGCCTGCCATCTAGTTGAAGAACCATGTCCTTCCATCCCGTGCATCCAGGGCATCAACCAACCTTTTCATGCCTGGCTCCTCCAGATCTTTCAGAATTCTTCCTTTCAATATCTTTCTCCTGCCGAAAAGGACAAATCTGTCCTGTTCTATTTCAGATTCCTCTTCTTCTTCTTCTCCACTCCATGCTTCTTCTTCTTCAGGAACTTTCACTTGTTTTCCTTTGACTGCAGACCTGGTTCTTTTAGCCGGGGAGGGTTCAGCAGATACAGGTTCTGAAGACTTCTTTGTAGAAGTCTTGGATCTTTTTGGTGTAGGAGTGGGAACCTCCTCAGTTGTACCTCTTTCCTGATGGACCAATTCCATCTCCTCCACCTCTTCTTCTGCAACCATAGAACTTTCCACAACTTTTGCTTTTCGCTTTTCCTTCTTCTTTTTCTTGCTTGCCTCTAACGCTTTCTGCAACTCAGCCTCACTTTGCTTTACTCTGCTTCTAGTAGCTTTCACCTTTGGTACTGGAGGGACAGTAGACTTAGGAGATGACACCTTGCTCTTCTTTGTTGGCTTAGAGGCGGTTGGAGCCTTTTGAGAAGAAGCTTTGGCGCTTCTTGGGATCATAGCTTGCCCAACCTTCTTCAGAATGTCAGCCAAGGTTTCTTCCACAGATGAACCAGGTTCATCTTGTTGTTCACTCAGGTGTACAAGGCCTTCAGCAGCCTCCTCAGTTTCACTTCCCCCTGGCTTGTTGCCACTCTCCTCTATTCCTCCACAAATAGCAAGAATTTTATCTTTCTTTTTCTTTCCCTTTCTACTCGACTCTCCCTCACTTACATCTCTCACAGAACCCACCAACACAAACCTATTGTCCACCTTCTCAACTACATCAGAAAAAACATAGCACGTATTTACCTCCCTAGGGTTTTCTTGATTCTTGTCTGAGTCAGAAGACCCACGTTCTTCTCCATCGCTTGCAGAAACAAACGCTTCAGACTCAGAACTCGAGTCAGATGATTCCTTTTCAGAGCTCTCCTTTTTCTGGCTGGCCCTCAATTTTTCGTTTAGATCCGTTCTCAGAGCACCAGTAGCCACAGTCTTTCTTGCCAACATTTTCTGCCGGCGAAATCTTGGTTTAGGATTATCGCTAGGAGGTGCAGATGAGGGTGTGTTAGGAGATACTGGTGGGGGAGTTCCTGGATTTTCTTGAGGAGTAGTCATGGTGAAGAATTTCTGGAGAATTTTTGGGGAAGAGAAGGATGATGATTTGAGGTTTAAGGCTTAATGACGGTTATGGACTAGAATGGGAGTATGTGGAGTGTATTTAAAGTGGAGTATGATTAGGTGCAGTAATAGCAGCCTTTTTGCAGTGGTCAATCAAGAGTCTAATCCCTTTAAGACTCCGGTCTTTTAGTGATAAATAGGTGACGCTTGATTTTAGAAAATAGTCCCATTTTCTTTAGAATTCTAGGAGAATGAAACTGGTTCAATGCTCAATGGTTCTATTTTTAGGAGATTGGATAGAATAGGACTTCTGCTCATAATTGGAATATTTAATTTTCTAATTGTGCAAAGTATAGAAACATACCTGACCTTTTCTCATGAGCATATACTGATGAACCAGGTTCTTCAAGTAGAACTTCTCTTGATTATGACTCATATATCAGAATAGAAAAAAAACTTTGTAAGAGATCAATGAATTAATATAAACACACGTCACAGGAGTATACCGATTAGAGTATGAGACTGAGTAAGAATTAGTCTAGATATTTACATAAAGTCAGAACTTCTAACCAAAAATGTGATTTTTTTTTCATTTCATTTTTTTTCATTGCATTCTGAACTGGTTCCTTTTTAGGTGATCTTAATCATCCCTAATTCCAACCTGTTCCTTTCAAAGTTTTTCCTATTCAATGCTTTGGTGAAGATGCCAGCTATTTGTTTATTAGTAGCACAGAATTCTATTGAGATTAATCCTTTCTCATAATTATCTCTCAAAAAGTGGTATCTAACATCTATGTGCTTGGTCATTTTATGATGAACAGGGTTCTTTGTCATACTTATAGTACTAGTGTTATCACAAAATATTGGTATGCATCCCACTTCAATTCCAAAATCTACCAATTGTTGTTTAATCCATAGTAATTGAGCACAACAAGAAGCTGCAGCTACATACTCAGCTTCAGCAGTAGATAGGGCTACTGAATTTTGCTTCTTGGTAGCCCATGATACAAGACATGAACCAAGGAAGTGTGCCATACCTGAGGTGCTTTTTCTATCCACTAGGAAACCTGCATAGTCAACATCAGCATATCCTACTAGATTGAAATTACTACCTTTAGGGTACCAAAGACACAATTCAGTAGTGCCTTTCAGATATCTCAATATCCTCTTGACAGCAGTCAAGTGAGACTCTTTTGGATTTGCCTGAAAACGAGCACATAGCCCTACACTGAAAACAATGTCAGGTCTACTGGCAGTAAGATACAAGAGTGAACCAATCATACCCCTATACAACTTCTGATCAACTGATGAACCAGGTTCATCAATATCTAATTTAGTGGTAGTTGCAATAGGTGTATCTATTTCTTTAGAATCCTCCATTTTAAACTTCTTGATTAGTTCTTTTGTATACTTCTGCTGATGAATCATGGTTCCATTTTGGCTTTGTTTGATCTGCAACCCTAAGAAGAAGTTAAGCTCACCCATCATGCTCATTTCAAATTCACTTTCCATTAGTTTTGCAAAATCTTTGCTTAGGTTGTCAGTGGTGGCCCAAAAGATTATGTCATCAACATATATTTGTACAACAAGAAGGTCCTTACCTTTTTCCCTTAAGAATAAGGTACTATCTATTTTACCTCTCTTGTACCCATGCTCCAGTAGGAACTTTGACAGTCTTTCATACCATGCTCTTGGTGCCTGTTTGAGTCTATAGAGAGCCTTGTCCAGCTTGTACACATGTTCAGGACATTCTTTGCTTTCAAACCCCGGGGGTTGTTTCACAAACACTTCTTCCTTTAAGTAGCCATTCAGGAAGGCACTTTTGACATCCATTTGATGAAGAGTGAATTCCATATGTGCTGCAAAGGCTATGAGAAGTCTGATTACCTCTAGTCTTGCAACTGGAGCAAATGTCTCATCATAGTCTATTCCTTCCTCTTGGCTGTAACCTTGGACTACCAACCTTGCCTTGTTCCTTGTAACAGTTCCATCTTCATCAAGTTTGTTCCTAAAGACCCACTTTGTACCAATGACTGATCTGCCCTTGGGTCTTGGAACTAGGTGCCAAACTTGACTTCTTTCAAACTGGTTTAGTTCATCCTGCATTGCATTCACCCAATCTGCATCCTGCAAAGCCTCAACAATATTTTTAGGTTCAATGATAGATAAGAAAGCATCAAAAGCACACAGATTCTTTAATTGTGATCTGGTTTTGACTCCAGATGTTGGATCAGTGAGAATGTTCTCAATGGGATGAGAACTTTGATACTTGTGAGGTTTTACAACCAACTGGCTTCTGCTGGATGTTTCAGCCATTTGATGAGGAACAGGTTCATGAACAGGTTCCTTCAAGGAGTTTATTTCAATTCCTCTTTGACTTCTTCCCCCTGTCAAGTTGCCCTGTAAGGAAGAACCTGGTCCATCACCTGTTCCTTCTGTAGGTGTCACTTTGATTTGAGCTGATGCTTCAGCCAAGTCTTTGACCAGTCCAATGGCTTCATCTTCATGTTCATGTCTCTCAGAAAGAATGTTAGTTTCATCAAATACTACATACACACTTTCTTCTACACATAGAGTTCTTTTATTAAATACTTCATAAACTTTACTATGTGAAGAATATCCCAAGAATACTCCCTCATCACTTCTGGGATCAAACTTTCCTAGGGAGTCTTTTCCATTATTGTGCACATAGCACTTGCAACCAAATGCCCTAAGATGGGATATATTTGGTTTTCTCCCTTTAAGTAACTCATAGGGAGTCTTCTCTACTAGAGGTCTGGTCATGCATCTATTTATGATATAACATGCAGTGTTTACAGCCTCTGCCCAGAAACTGTGAGGCAATTTGTTAGATAGTAACATTGTTCTAGCCATATCCTCAAGAGTTCTATTTTTCCTTTTAACTACTCTATTTTGTTGTGGAGTCTTAGGTGCAGAGAAGTTGTGATCTATGCCATTTTCATCAGAGAACTCAGCAAACTTAAAGTTTTCAAACTCAGATCCATGATCAGACCTAATGGATGCAAGTTGATTTCCTAATTGTTTCTGAGTTTTCCTAACAAATGCAGAAAACATGTCAAATGCTTCATCTTTGGAAGTTAGAAATAAAACCCAAGTGAATCTAGAATAGTCATCAACTAGCACCATTACATACTTCTTTCCACCTTTGCTCATGGTTCTCATTGGACCACATAGATCCACATGAACCAGTTCTAACGTCTTGGACGAACTTACCATTTTCTTGGATTTGAAGGATGTCCTTACCTGCTTCTCCCTTGCACATGCCTCACAAACTTTGTCTTCCTTGAACTTGATATTAGGTAACCCTATAACCAAATCCTTGGAGACTAATTTGTTTAGCTGATTTAGACTGGCATGACCGAGTCTTTTGTGCCACAGGAGGGGATCATTAACCAACACACTTAAACAAGTGAGTTCATTTTTTGAAAGAGTGGACAGATCTACAATGTAAATATTGTTAACTCTTTTTCCCTGCAAAACAATCTTGTCAGTGGTAAGGTTAATCACAAAGCATTTGGTGGAGGTAAAAGCCACAAGGTTACCTCTGTCACACAGTTGTGACACACTTATTAGGCTATATTTCAAGCCATCTATCAGGTAGACATTCTCTATGGAATGAGAATCTGTTTTGCCTACCTTTCCAACCCCAATGATCTCACCTTTCTTTCCATTACCAAAGGAGACATTACCTCCCTTTAGGTCCTCAAGTGAAAGGAACTGGTCCTTGTCCCCAGTCATATATTTTCAGCAGCCACTATCCATATACCATATTTGGCTCATCCCTTTCACTTGGACCTGCAAAAGGAAATCAGTGGTTAGACTTAGGAACCCAAACTAGTTTGGGTCCCTTTCTATGGGCAAAAGGATGAATCAGATTCTTTCTTGCCCAACTAGGCAGCTTGTGATTTTCTTGAACAAAAGCTTTATTTCTTTGACTGGCCTTTTCTTTTGCATTACATTCATATTTGTAATGGCCAGTCTTACCACAGTGTGTGCAGATTTTATTTTCAAGAAGAGTGAGGTAAGTGCTTTTTGGATCCCATTTAGGAGCTTGAGTCTCATAGCCAAGTCCTCTTTTGTTACTGCTATGATGCTCTTGCAGCCAGGAGAGAGCATCAGAAGCCTTGTTCCACTTGCAAGTTCTGTCTAGTTCATGTTTTACCTTTCCTAGATCTTCTTTCAAGACTTTAATGAATTCATCTTTCTTGTATAATTCATCTTTCTTTTTTCCAAAATTTTCTTCTAGAGTGAGGTATGTGTGATCAGCTTTCTTCTTTCCTGTTCCTAATTTCAGTTTTAAGTTTTCAGACCTAAGCTCTAGGAAACTGTTGTCAAGTTCAAGAACCTGGTTCTTCAACTCAGCGTTTTTGTTATCACTCTCATTTGCCCTAGACTCTAGACTTTTACATTTTGCTTTTAGAATCACACATTCCCTAGACAGAACTTTCATCTCATTATTTATCATCTCAAACTCATCAATGAAGTCTATTAATAGCTCGGCTAGCCTTTCTTTAGACAAGAATTTAATCTTGTCTTTGAGATGAAGAATACTTACCTCTTGTTCATCATCTGATTCTCCGATGGCCATTAGTGCTTGCTCCTCCTCAGCTTCATCTTCTGAGTCTTCATCTGAGGTTTCTCCCCAAGCAGCAACCATAGCCTTGGTTGAACCTTTGTTTTTCTTTCGTTGAACCTGTTCCTTCTTCCTGTTCCTTCGTTCAGATCTTTCTTTCTTCCACTCAATTTCCCATTAAGGGCAGTTTTTGATCATGTGGTCAGTCTTACCACACTTGTAGCATCCCTCATTGGTCTGTTTCTCCGTAGCTCTTGTTTTATTGAAGTTTGTACCTCTTGAAGAACCCTTTCCTCTCATCAGGTACTTCTTGAAATCCCTAGTGATCATAGCCACTTCATCATCTTCCAAATCTGCACTTTCAGCAATTCTGAGAGCTAAGCTTCTCTCCTTTTTGGGGGTATCCATATTCATGGTTTGTCTCTTCATTTCATAGGCAGTTAAGTTTCCAATCAGTTCATCCAGTCTAAGGGTAGCAATATTCTTGGATTCCTGAATGGCAGTGATTTTGCTTTCCCATGTGACTGGCAGAACCCTTGTCAGAATCTTCTCAACCTTGTCTACTTCAAGGATAATCCTTCCAAGAGATACAAGTTCATTTGTCAAAGTGGTGAATCTAGTATACATCTCCTGGATAGTTTCTCCTTCCTTCATAGTAAAATTCTCATTTTGAGAATAAAGAAGTGTTCCTCTTGATCTTTTCACTTGAGGTGTTCCTTCATGAGCTACTTGCAGAGTGTCCCATATTTCCTTAGCAGTTGTACAGCTTTGGATCCTATTGTACTCGTCTGGTCGTAGACCACATACAAGCCACTTCTTGGCCTTAGCATTTTTGTCCCACTTCCTCAGGTCCTCAGCAGTACAATCAGCCCTTGTTTTTGGTACATCAATTCCTTCAGCATTCTTCTTAGTGGTTGCTAGGAGACCATCAGTGACTATGTCCCAAAGTTCATAATCTTCCCCTATAATGTGATCTCTCATTCTATTCTTCCACCAAGAATAGTACTGACCATTGAAAAGTGGAGGCCTGGCAGTGGATTGCCCTTCCCAGTTCCCAGGTGGTGCACTCATTGTTGATCTTCTCCTAAGGTGTTAGCCTCTTCAAGGATAACCTGCTCTGAAACCAATTGATGTTCTAGACGTCAATACCACACAAGAGGGGGGTGATTTGTGTGGTACCTAATTTTCGCACTAGAAGAACCTGGTTCTTCTAGATGTACTTATTAAGACTGCTCGCGGAATTAAGAGTGCATAAAGTAAAGAACACAGAGATTTTTACGTGGAAAACACCTGGCTCAAAAGGTGAAAAAACCACGACCTACTACTCAGTAGGATTTTCTCAAACTTCCACTAAAATCACTGAGCCAAAACAGCATTTACAAAACTCTTGTAAACCTAAGGATTAACTCTAATCCCAGTGTGGCACACAGCCTCAACTGCTGCGACACTTTCAAATTAACTCTAACTTGAATACTCAACGTACCTAATACAATTGCTTCTATGAAAGCTGAAAGGTACAATTTTAAAACACCTACTACAATTGAACTAGAATAAAAGAAAGACACAATGGAATTGGTTCTTCTATCTTGTCCAAGTAGCTTTAGGAATGCACACTTGAATCTCACGTAAATTGCTTGCAAAAAGCCTTGCTATTTTGCTCTTCAATTTAGTTTCACTTCTGCGTTTGTGTGACACCCTGTAAAAGAGAACAATCATTATTATTTATAGAGTTAGTAATCAGAGTTTGATTAAAACTCGAATTGCTGATCCTTCATCAAATTCGAGTCCTAGAATAATTCAAACTCCAATCCTTATTCTTGATCCGGATGTAGTTCTCTTCACATAAGGAGACTTCAACTCCTTATCCTATGCAACCTTTTCGATCACCTCAGAAGATATTGTTGCTGACCCTTGAGACTTATCTTCACACGTATGTCACATGTATAAGTATATCAACACTGTGTTTGTCTCACATGATGGACCTGGTTCATGATTGAGTTCATTTTGTCAATCTTCAAAACTTCATCTGAACTTGGGCCAACAATTCCAATACGAGTTCAACAATACAAAATTTATTAAATTCCGATACCATTTGGTCCCACAAATCACGATTTTTCATTTTAGAAATTTTCTTCAAAAACAAACTCTTTCCCCAACCCAAAACACAATTTAAATGATAAAAATGAAGATAAAATCATGGAATATGCTATATTTTAGGTGAAGAACACTTACTTAATCTATTTGCTTGAAAAACCCCAAAAGAAGCTCCCAAATCTGAAGTTTAAAACTCAAAATATGAAGGAAATGGCCAAACTCTTGACTTATATGATTCTGCCAGAACTTCCGCACCTGCGACCAACATAACCGCATCTGCGCAACCGTAGGTGCGCCTGATCAACCGCACATGTGCTCAACTCCACTTCTGCGCCCAGGGATCCGCTTCTGCGGCACCGCACGTGCGCTCCAATTCTCCGCATATGCGGAGACTGCCCAGACCAACTCCTCTCGCACCTGCGCTTCCTCTGTCGCACCTGCAACCATCGCACCTGCGCCCAGGGTCCGCAGGTGCGATTACACCAGAACTCAGCCTCCCCAAAACCATGGAAAATCATCCGCGACTCGTCCGAAACACACCCGGGGCCCTCGAGACCCCGTCCAAGCATACCAGCAAGTCATATAACCTAACACGGACTCGCTCGAGGTCTCAATCACATCAAACAATGCCGAAACGACGAATCACACCATGAATCGAACTTAGGAACTTTCAAATCTTCCAACTTCGAAAACTTGTGCCGAAACTAATCAAATCAACTCGGAATGACGCTAAATTTTGCATACAAGTCCAAAATGACATAACGGAGCTGCTCCAGCTCTCGGAATTGCATTCCGACCCCGATATCGCGAAAGTCAATTATGGGTCAAACTTCTCCATTTTCCAAACCTCAACTTTTCCAACTTTTGCTGAAACGCCTCAAATTACCCTACAGACCTCCGAATCTGAATCCGGATGCGCGCCTAAGTCCAAAATCACCATACTAAGCTGTTGAGATCATCTAAAATCCATTCCGGTGCCGTTTACTCAAAAGTCAAATTCTCACCGCTTAAACTCCTAAAACTAGATTCCTTCTTCCAATTTGACTCAGAATCATCCATTAATTTAATTCAGCCATGCAGACAAGTCGATACTCATATTATGAAGTTGTTCCAGACCTTACGCCGCTGAACGGAGCTTAAATTCTCAAAACGATCGGCCGGGTCGTTACAGGAATCAAAGACAAAATTTTATTACTAAACTCTATAAACAAAAAACATAATCAAAAACCACACGCACACTACACAACAAGCTTACACACCGCAGACTCCTGTAAAATATACAGAAACCAAATAAAACTCAACTATATTATAATAATCATCCCGTATATACTGGAAGACAAGCATTTAGAGGAAAGACTTCCAGTATAATATACTGAATAAAATTTTACTAAACTCTATAAACTAAAAATATAATAAAAAAACAACACTGTATAAAAAACTGGGAAACAAGCCTTCAGAAGACAGATTTCCCGTATAATATACTACATCAAACCTAAATATGAAGTCCAGCACATTGTTCTGGACTTCAAGTTTAACAAGAAATGGAGAAATATATAATGCAGTTGAAGCAAAAAATACTTAAAAAATTAACCATAATAACATAATGGACAACAAGTTTAAAGACGGCAAACTTCCATTAAAAGATACTGAAATCAAACTCAAGTATTATATACTGGATCAAAGAGCATAATTAAAAAAAAGACAAATAATCACTCAAAAAAAGTAATGACAAATAAAACAAACTAGTCTAAACAGAACTCATTCAGTATAACATACTGGAGAAAAAGCTTACACACGGCAGACGTCCCGTAAAATATACTGGAATCAAAGACAAAATTTTATTACTAAACTCTATAAACAAAAAACATAATCAAAAACCACGCATCCAGTATAACATACTGGACAACGAGCTTACACACCGCAGACTTCCTGTAAAATATACTGAAATCAACCAAAACTTAACTATATTATAATAATCATCCAGTATAACATACTATTTTTTCTCTCTCTTTATTTTAACTAACACACAATTCTCTCTCAAAATCTCAACAAAAATTTTCTTCTTTCTCTCTCTTCTCCTTCTCTCTCTTCGAGAATGGGCAAAGAAAAAGTATGAAAACAGAGTGAAAAAACGAGAGAGACAGGGAGAGAATAACAAGGGATAGACAGTAGGGAAAGAGAAGAACGGGCATGGGTAAAGTTTTGAGAAAAATTTGAGAAAATTCCTAGAGTTCCCATATACCTTTTTTTTCCTTTTTGATTTTGCTTCTTGAAAAATGAAAACAATCCAAAAAAAAAAAAAAGAGTATGTCTATTTTCGGTTCAAAATCTAGTTTCCAACAATGGATTCACATTTTTTACATTGGAGAAGATTTGAGGGCCATGATTTTTGTTCGTCTCTATTTTTAGTTTTCATATAATGTATACAGTATTTTTGCTTGGCCAGAAAACGCCATCTCCGGCGAACTTTCTTCTCTTCTTTGCTATTTAGTCACATACAATGATACAAATACATTGCATTCTGTACAAATTCACCCAAATACATTATTTTTTTTGTATAAATACATTGTTTTTGCATGTATTTATATATTTTGAAGGTTTGTATTTTTTAATACAGCTGAATATACATGTATCTACAGTTTGCATGAATACATGATATAAATATTGAAATACACTGAATACAAATACTGAATTAGAACAGAATATAAACAGTGAATACATTTATTTCTAAAATACTGTGAAATACAGTAAAATACACTGAATACAAATAGAAATAAAGTGAATACAACTAATAAAATATACTGAATACGGCAGTATTATCATATATCAGGAATAACTAAAATACTGTTAATACAAATACATTTGAATACACTGAATACAAAATAGTGAATATAGTAAATACAAACATTGAATCTAATGAATGCAACAGTAAAAAAACAAATATTGAAACACACTAAATACAACAGGTAAATACAACAGTTATATACAACTGAATACAGGCAGCAGGTTTGTGTTTAGCGTCTAAAAAAATCATTCTAATTAATTGGGTTGATAATAGACGTGTTAGAATTGATTTTGTTGAGTTATATTAGGAGTGTATCACGCTAATTGATTCTATTTTCGTTATTAGACAGCTGGACAGACCTATTTTTAAGGTGATTGTTGTTGCTGCATTCATGAATACATGGCGCGAATACATGTGAATACAGTCGCGTACAGCTGCAACCCCCTGTTTTTAGGCGACTTTTGCTACTGTATTCAAGGCGAATACAGCGAATACACTACCGTAACAACTGAATAGTAGCTATAGGAAGTAATTATGTATATGGTAGCTATAGGAAGTTAATAGCCACTAAATAATAATGGTTTCTGAAAATTCATCTTCTGTAATTATGTATTGTATTAAAATTCGTTTATAGAAATTAACCTAAATAGTCGTCCATCCAACCTCTTAAAGAAACAATAGTCGGTGTATATATAATATGTATATAATCTATGTATACTGGCTAAAAACAAATAAACAATGAATCCAGACAGCTATTTATGTAAAGTTCCCGTTTGTTTATCAGTGTAATAGTTTTGAAACTTGTAAAAGTTACTGCGGACAAATATCTATTACTTGAAAGACATCACATGTTTTGAGATGTCACAAATAGGAAAAAAAATCATATAATTTGAGACAGAAGGTGCAAGTGATTATTGTATAAATAGTCAGGGACGTACGCAGGATTTTTTGCAAGCGGTGTCGATATTGAAATAGTAAATATGTGAATAAATTAATTTAATAATATTGTATTTTTTAAAATAATTCACATATTAATAAAACATATAATGCAAATATATTACGACAACTCGCCTCGACGAATTTACACTATTTGAAATATTTATAATACTATTTGGGGTAACTTTGGTAGATGGAACGCACAAAGAGCGTTACTACCTCAGTGGTTTTGTTCGTACTTGCTTTAAGATAGGTGTGGGGTTCAATCCTTCGGAGCATTACTTGTTAACAAACAGATGTCCGGAAAAAATATATAATAAATTACATGTTAAAATTGAGACTCAAACTCGCAACCTGAGCTCTGGAGAAGAAGCGCTCGACCAAAGAAGCAAGACGTTCTGTACGTTCAATTATGTCATTTTATTTTATATAACTAAAATTTTATATTATTTATATGTCTATTTAACAAAAGTTTCGACCAAGCGGCACCGCTTGGTCGAAGGTAAATCCGCCCCTGTAATCAGTTATAACTTATAACTATCATTTCCATTAGTTACAAGCTCTAAAAGTTGATATTATATGTCTAACAATTAAAATATTGTCTTTACTATTGAAACTAAAAATATGCAGGTGAAAAAAAATGATCCAAAATAGACAACTCATCGTATGGTGTTGCTTCCATTTGCTCTTGCCAAGTAGAGGTAGACGGGTATCTGTAAATGTTAAAGTTAGTATTTCTAACACCAATAATTTTCAAAAAATTGGTTGAAAATATTTCAAGTGAAATAATAACATAGTTTCTCACTAACACTATACCTCTTTTTTTCCAAATGATGAAATTCGTGTCTAAACATTGTTTGACTCAATCGTTGTTTAACACTTTCTAAGCAAATCAATCAATATAGATGAAGAGGTAAATCATAGTCAACCATAATTAATACTGGATCAAAGAACAGAATCATAAAGACAGAAAATCCAACCGAAATAACACTTGGGAGGTTTTATTGATCATAGAAATTTGGCCTGCCTCTCCTTGAAGAGGTTCAGGGGATTACAATCGAATTTTTACTTCGATTCCTCATTGAAGGTAGAATCCCCCTCTCTTTGTAAAGGCTCAGTCTCTCTCTCATGGAGTTCTCCTATTATTCCCACTGTTCGTGGATTCTTCCGAGCCCCCCCC